>NW_024582081.1:0-82652 GCF_017639235.1 Corvus kubaryi
GCTGGAACTGCGGGCGCCGCGCCGGGCTCCGCGCCGGGCTGCCCGCGGGCGAGCCGGTCCGCCCGGCCTTTGGCCGCCCAGAGCAGAGCCGCGCACCCCCGGCGGGCGGTGCGGGGGCAGCGCGGGCCGGCCGGCGGACGGGGGGCAGCGAAGCCCGAACACGAGAGGTCTGGGGGGCTGGGGAGGGCTCGGGAGGGTAGTGCTTGGAGCAGGGCTCGGCGGTTCTCCGGGCTCTCCGCATCCGCCGGTGTGGTCTGTAGATGGAGCACATTCTTACACCTGCGTGCAAAGCCGGAGCTACGGCATGATCCGAGCTCCTGCTTAGTGCAGCTCCCGTGTGACCCGGGGGAGGGCGGGGAGGAGACGGGGCTGGCAGGGAGCCGGTGTTCGGCTGTAAAGTGTGATGAAAGTAGGTGAAAGCAACCGGAACTGTGTTCTGGCTTGTTTCTTCATTTTCCCTCGTCACCTGCTCCCCTGCCCCGGTGTACGTACGAGCACAGATGTGCTGGTGAATTACAGGGAAGTTCAAAGCGTGTGGTTCGTTTTTTGTGCGTCTGAATGTTGTGAAAGTTGCTACGACCCGAGCCGTGAGCAGAGGGCACTGCTGAATACACGTCATGGGCCGAGTCAGTCCCCCCAAAACTGGCCTGGAAGGTGCAGAGCGTCCCTTGGTGAAGCCCCTACAGAGGAGGAAAGAGCGCTTTGTGAGGAGGCGTCTGTGTGATGTGGTGGTTAGCGGTGTGTTCCGAGTGACAATTCATTAACGTCTAAATTAGATCAACACCTTACATCCATTATTTACCGGCAAAAGAGCAATGACAGTAAATGGTGAATTAGCAACTTCGCTGCAATGTAAATATCTGTTGGAGTAAGAGCATACACTGATTTTAATAACATGTTGGTAGAAAGTCAGGTCCATTAATCATCAGGGAAGCAAAGAGACCTGAGGCGATGCCCTATTGAAACCACTTTTACCTTTTACAGTGCAACATCCAAAAGCGGATCAAATTTGTGGGACATGGCACAAGGAAATAATTATGGTCAAAGCAGCAATGGGGTGGCTGATGAATCCCCAAACATGCTGGTGTACAGAAAGGTAAGACTTTGTATTTTTCAGAAGCTGAGGAAAGTGAGGTCCTGGACTCTTTTGCCTAGCAAGTGAAGCCATTATTTTTGCTGTTTCTCTCCAATTTCTTGAACAGAGAAATGACTGTATGTGTTATTTGAAATGGTAAAATCTGCACGCATCAACATTGCATCTTGTTCAGAAACAGCTGCTTTTCAGTTTGAGATACTTGATGTATTTCAGTCACCTTCTGCATTGATATGTATAATGCATGATGGTGGTGACGTGCCAGAGACTGGAACACGTTTGAGGTCAAGTGTTCACTTGTAAAGTCTAATTGTAAAATGAATTAATACTTATTAAAGCTAAATATTAACTGTACAATGCAGTATTTCTGTCTCGTGCAGGGAAGTCGGAACCATTAAATTATTTCATGTGAGGGGAAAAATTGATTAAAGATCTCACTTATCTGCCATTGCCACAACTTAAAAAACCCCAAACACGTACACTCCAGAATTTTTCTCTGGGAAGACTTCTAATGTAGTTATTCCAACAACATCAATACACAAAATTTCCAGGTATTGAACTGTAATAATGAGGCTTATTTGGTGATTATGCTGCTTTAATTTAAGTGAGAGTAAATTCTTGGAGATTCTGAGATGCCCTTATACATTTTTTAAATAAAGAATTAGTCGCATTTATGAAAAAAGAATAACAAATTCTAATAATAATGGAGAAAAAATAATTTTGCTGTTGCAAACTGAAATAAATAATTATACAACTACTTGTTTATTCTTAGAACACAGTGCTTTCTAACTTGTTTGTGGTTGTTTTTATCAGGTGGAAAAAATCAATGCTTTTACTTTGTTAGAGGCATTGACTTTTCCCCTTACAAGTTAACAGTAATAGAAAGCATCTGATATATGCTCAGTTTAGTCTTAAAGGTGAACTGAAGTATCATCAGTAACTGTGGTAAGTGTTCTTTTCCCAGAAAATAAAAAATAGTCTCAAATTGAAGTCTGATGCATACTTTTTTTCTCTTCCTATTTTCAGATATGTTGCTGATTTCACTTAGTTTGTTGTAGCTGCTATTTTGTGAAATTAGGCTCCTTTTACATAAGTGAATGAATTTATGAACCTAACTGTGGTTATCCTTCTAAGAATGCACTAAGATTACCTTGCCATTAACACCACAAGTGTTCCAAAAGGCAATTGTATACATGAAAACATGCTGCATATATGAAAAGCAGTAAGCCAAATCTTATATTGTTCGTTATAGGTTTTTGATCTTTCCAAACAGAATCTTTCCACATTTGCCATATACTTCAATGCTGGAAAAAAAGGTTTTTCTCAGCTTATTTGCTACACAGATGGGCAACACAGAGAAACTATTTATCTCTTCCTGTGCTGAGTCTGGTAAAATTTGTGGTAAAATTTGTAACCTATGGTATTTATTATGACCTCATGCCAAAATTTATCATTGCCTGTGGGCAGCATCGCCTCTGAGCAGCGTGCAGATTGAATGGAATGGCTGAGGCAAGTGATGAGAGTCCTGGTGATGCAGGGGAGATTTGAAAATGAGGAGTGGGAATAGGGCACACCACTGTGGAGTATGCTCGGCAAATCAAGACGTCAAACACCTCGTTTGTTCTCTGCGATATATCTGTAGAGGGATGATATGAATTTGCATCCTTCAGTGCAGCAGTGGTCCTTCCCTTGCAGTCACTGAAGTGCAAGTGGTGCTATGAGTATTAAACTTTGAAAAATACTGACCTTCTACAGCATTACCTGCCCTGTTTGTTTTTGTTTGTCTACTTATTTTTGTAGCATGGTGAATTAAAGAGAATTTCAGATTATGCACACTGTGTTCAAGTATTGAGAGAAAACTAAGTAGCCCTTCCTTTGGCAGTACTCAAGGAATGGGCAACAAAATAATAGAAAACTTTTCAAAAAAGTCGTCTGCCTTTTCTTGAAATAGGATGTACTGTAAGCAAACATGGTCTAAATTCTGGGTCTAGAACATAAGAGGAGGGTCATCAAGTGGAAATAATTTCACTTTAGAATGTATCATCCCTGAGTATAATTCTTTAATAGGAACAACTAAATGACAGGATTCCTTGTAATACATTTGAAAACACAATACTTCTCTCTCTGTCTGTCATTGTGTGGGGAATGAAAGCATTGTGTGAACAAAGAACTAGATCTGACAGCTTCATGAAGGACTCTCTTTTTCGGCCAACTGGAAAAGTATTAACAGTTTTTAGAAACAAATATAAACATGCTATTGGCTGGATTCAGTCCGAACTGAATTTGAAGTCTTATATTTTGGGTAATGTTGCTGAAATGCACGAAGGTGGAAATGTTTTCTTCCAGTGGTTTATACATCAAGAGATGGAATAGCACACATTTTGTGATATCTGTACTTGCAAAGAATAGGTGGGACATCTCTTACTTACGTTAATGAAGAGCTAAAATTTGGCTGTGCTGAGTGAAGACTGTTATTTTGGCTATAAACCACAATTTTGTAATCTAGTCATTCTGCTAGTCTGTCTAACTTCCAGACACAATCTGAACTAACATGAACAGCTCTGTGTTGCCTAAATCCTGATTCTGTCAGGAGCATTTGATAGAAAATTCCATACAGAATGAAGTTCTAGAGTTTTCAAATTTGGTTTTTAAGGCTGAGTTGTTATTAGAATCCCTACTGCGCTCTAAGTAAATTTCAAACACTTGACAAAAAGAGGATGTTTTTCTATTTTTTAAAATGTATTTGTTATTTGATTAGTTGCTTATTTGAAGAATTGAACAATTGATAATCAAATTGTAATCTCAAGTCATGTAGAGCATAAATAGTGTCTTATTCTCATAGGAGCTTTTATTCCTAGGCAGAGAAGAGTTTCATTAGACTTTGCTTTCATAAAAGAATTAAAAAAAAATCAGCATAAGAGAATTAAATATTCAATACATACATAACTTAGAATTCTTATTTGAATCTGGAAAAGATAGCAGCACAGATAAGTAGTTCCCTATATAATTTTTACTCTGCCTTTTAATATGCTCATGTCAGTGTTTTTATGCCTTGGGGAATAATTTTTATTTTAATAGAATGTCAGCTGCATTATTCTTTTTGTCTATCAGCCTAATTATAAAGTAATGACATGTGACACATCATTGGCACTGACATACCTTAGAAAAAGTCCTGAATTTTTCTGCTGCTAGCCTGAGGCAAATCTGAAAAATGTAAAACCCCTCTTTTTGCTTCTTCTCTGACAGAGTCCATTCCAGTCAGCAATTAAAAGAGATGAGAGAATCCATAGTATTTTAACATCACAAATTTTTCATGCAGAAATCTCATTTTGGCAACGCTAACTTGCTGCTGCAAGCTAGTCTTAGGGAAGAAACTTGAGATGTAGTAGTGTAGTAGAAGGCCCATACTGTAAAGCTTTTTCAAGTTTCAGAGCCTGACCTGCCTCTATTTTTTTTTTTTTTTAATTATTATTATTTTTAATCTCTGCACAAATAATTAAAAGAGTAAGAATTTTCTGTGAGGAGCTTCTATTTTAGACCTACTACTGCTCTTGCTAAACCTTTGTTTATCAATCTGGTCTCTGCTTTGCTTACTTTTTATTCAAGCATATGCTGCAAGTATTAGGAGTTCCGATTTGCAAGTTTAATGGTTATTGTATTGCTGTCTGAACTAGCTTAATTTGAGAGCGGATACCTTTATTTCATAGAAATAAGATTATCCTGGTCTGAAAGGTAATATTCTTGTGACTGAGATTTTGGCTCTCTACCTATCTCACTGCCCCAAGTATTAAAATAGCTTTTGCCAAGTCTCATTAGAATCACTAACTGTGGGGCTTTCAATGTTCTAATAAAGATAATGAGGTGTTTGTTCTGTTTCTGTGACAATTGTGGAAGGTCATATATACCAGTACTCATGTATGATGAGGACTGAATTTGTAATCTCAAACTCCTTACTTTATCATGATCTGATAGTCTTCATAGAAACCATGCCTCCAAAGCACAATTCTTTCCAGTGTTGTTGTAAATGAGCAGTAGCCATGCAGGGACAACATGTGAGCAAATAGTGACACCATCTTCTAATAACCACTCTCCTCTCCTCTGCTTCCACCAGAGGTGGCTTCCAGTGTAGTCTGCAGATAATACTGTGCTCTCATGTGACCTTTATCAGCTGCTCCCTAAAAAAGATGGTTGGTAGAAAATGGTATCATGGTTAACTGTATTCCTTAGAGCCTGCGAGAAGGACATTTTAGGTGGATTTTTCTAAGTTCTGTCACTCACTTTGAGAAGGGAAGTATCACTCTGATACTATGCATTTCTAAATATGCCATGACAATCTATGAAGGTATCTTGTTTGTTACTTTATTAAGTAGGAAAAGTCAGGGTGCTCTAAGGTTCTAGAGATAAGTAGTGTGTGGGGGGTTTGTGTGTTTTTTCCTATTGTGTTTATAAATTTATTTAAAGTTTTATATATTAAATTACACTGTACCTCCAGATTATGCTGTTTCTTCTTCTTCGAAGAAGAGAGGCACTGGTGTGAGTCTGGTTGGTGGTCTTGGTATTATTCCAACACTCATCATTATAGAATTGATGGGGAAAGGTCCACATTTGTGAACCTCAGGAATTCCTGCTCTAGGATGAAAAGAATTTACCTTTCTATCCAATAAGTTATGAGGGTGTTGTCCAGTCCTGGAGTAGCTGGTAGATAGTGAAGTAAGCTTTTGCATAGAGAAATTAGAGAGCAAGAACTTAATAGAGATGGACAGAATAGTTGCTGGATCCTGTAGAGTGCCTTTTGTTTCTCTGAATGCTCTCACCCTCGTGTTTTGTATCTATCCTCTGTGCAGATTCGCTTTGCTGTATCCTCTCCTGGAATGGTTATAGTTAGTACTCAGTGTAGTGTGTATCTAAATTTTGTCATAATTTATAAGAAAAGCAGTAAAAAGGATTTGTTTGTCTTCACAACTATATAGAATGACTGATAATTCCAAGGAAACTCGATTAAAAAAAAAATGTGTCTGAGTCTGCAGGTGGCTATATCAGCAAGAAGGGCACTTGCCCTGTTTTGGTAATTCCTGCTGGTATTTTCTGTCCTTTCTGTTCTCCTCTTCCTTCCACTAGGTGTAGAAATACATCAAGTGATACTGCAGTGAGAGGTTTACTGCTGCTTCCTGTTCAGAGCTTGATGTGCTCGTATCACTGGCATTACTGTCAAATGCAAAAACTCCACAGCATTCTGTGCCACCATGTTACTTCCTTTCTCCATCCCACATGTGCCATCTGAAAAATGTATGTGCCTGTTTTGATTGTGCATTGTCATTTTCAGTTTCTCTGCTTCTTTCCTTTGAAGCAGTCTACATTTGTAGCTATGGAAACAATGATGCTGTTGAGAGTGACGTGCAATATCGAGGCAGAAATTGTTTGTTTTGGAGTTTTGTTTTCTTTTAGTTCAGGCTTAAAACATTTTTGTGGACTGCAGGAATTTTTATAGTAAGCTCTATCATACCATAATATTTGACAGATCCCCACCAAAGCTGATGTGAACTATACTGTTAAATGCAATAAAATACTTGCATGTAAATACAACTTTAAAAAATATGTTATTTTCCCAATTCGGGAGTCTCATACCAGTTGAAGTATAGTTGTAACTTTTAGTATAGGAACCTTTACACCCACTTCTTCAAATCAGTTTGTAAAAGCTGCAAAAAGAGAAGAAATTTGGCTTAATTTCCACAGTAAAATGGTCAGCTGAGAATTTTGACTCTTTGGTCCTGATTGCCGCTAGCTACTAAAAACAAACAAAAGAAAATCCGGGTCCAGCCTAGAAAGAACAAACCAAAGTAAACAGCAGAATTTATTTACTGTTTTCAACATGCTTTAAAACTTTTCCCACAGAGTTGTGCAAAGGAAAACTGTGCAGGTATATAGTAATACAGTGTGAAAAATAGCTGGTTTTCAACTATGACTAAAAAATAAAGCTTTTGTGAAAGAGATACATAGAATTCTATGTGTTCTATTCTCTGTGTTACAGATGGGTAAACTGAGGTGTGACAGTGACCTTTCAGAGCAGAGGAAAAACTAAAAATCCTTTTATTTTTGGTAAAAAATGGAGCAAACTATTTTCTACAGAAGAGGGAGCCATTAGGACTAAGACTGCAAAATACTACCTGGAATGTCTTCCATTATTCCTGTTCTTTTTTCCCTTCTGTTTGTGGTTTTTTTTTTTTTTTTTTTTTTTAATGGACAGATTGTAGTAGTAGGGCAAGAAAAGTCTGGATTATAGTAGTGGTAATATGAATCTTGCCAAAATGTATAAGGGAAGAAAACTTTGAGGGTGGGCTTAGTACCAGTAGAGACGGAAACATCTTCAGATGAAACTTTGAGATGATGATGCATTGAAGAAAAAGTACATGTGCAATTTCCCATGGTGAAGGGATCAGCTGAGAATTTTGATTTTTGGTGAGAGATTGCCACCAGCTACAACTGATGATAAAGCTGATGATAAAAAAGGTTGAGTTAGTTATTAACGTGCGTGTTGGTTCTAAGAGTAACTGGAATAGATACAGTGGAAATGAGACTGGCTGGGAAGCCACAGGGGACGTTGGAGCTGAACTGTCTGAGAAGCAGAGTTGGGAACAGCAGTTTCATTTGGTGCATGAGAACAGCCTGGGTTAGTGCAGGAGAGCAGGCTGGCTAAGAAATAGAGCTGTAGGAACAGGTATAGGAGCATCTCATAAATCCATTGCAACTGTCAGGGGAAGCTTTTACTAGATAACATACAGACTTCTTAACTGAGAGGAATGGGATCGTGGCATTTGGACTACTTAGCCTCCAAAAATTTGGGGCTGGTTTTGTGCTTGTGTGTGTATTTATCTGTGTTTGAAAGCTTCCTTTGTCAGATGCTGCTGTGAATCTTTCTCAGGTTGGAATGCTCGGTGTGTCTCTGAGAAGACAGTTTTACAGGCTTAGTTTTAGAGAAGCTGCCTGGTCTGTGAAGGTGTTCAGGGCATTAAAAAGCAGAGACATCACTCTTGCTTTCTCTTACTGTTACTGCCTTCTTACTGTTATTCCCTCAAATATACTTCTGGCTAAAAATTTATTGCTGATGATTAGAAACTGGAAAGATGACACTGTAATGTATATTTTATCCATATTTTTCCAATGAAGAGGCCTATTTTTCAAGATTTTTATAGTTGTAGTATTTCTACTCAGTTGAGGACATCTTGATAGCTGTTAAATGAAACTGAAGTCAAATAGATCCATGGTGTCATTCAAAGAAGAAATCCTTTTGGGGAAGACTCTAAGAATTTATCATGTAGTATTCATATCAAACATGTGCGGGTTTAAATCTGAAATACCTCAGTCAAGAGCCAAATAAGCACCAAGAACCATCTGGTTAGAAATTGATCCATTACAGTGAAATGATCATTCTCCTGGCATTCTTGTACTGTTTTTACCGAAACTGGGTAAAATGGGAATTTTGAAGCCGTATTAGCTTCTGTGCATCACTTCTGCTGGAGTTGTGTGTTTGCTTTCTTTCTCTGACCTGTGCTGAATCCTGTTTGACTAATGTAGTGTGGAGTTCTAGGGGGTAAGGATTGTGCCACAGAGAAAGAGATAGCAAACACAGAGGATCTATTCACAATGCAGTTCAGATATACAAGGATTATCTAGCTGAAAGTGAAAACTGCTCACTGTAACGCCAAAGGAATTCTTTTTTTCTTCCATTTATTCTTGATGATGAAGATGGTTGTATAATGTGAATGTACATGTGTGTATAAGCATATGCATATCCTTCCAGCCATGCAGAGTCCTGCTGCCCTAAGACCTATGGATTATTGATTCATAATTGAGTCGCTGTGACCAAATGGTTGTATTAAAATATATATACAATTTGTATTTAAATATATAATATTTTTTGTTACAGTATATCATGTTTGCAATGTAACGCTATTGTATATTTTCTTCCATGTTATGAAAATGAACTGCACTGAAATATTTCGATTAGCTGTTTAAAAGCACCATTAATTCTGATGGAAAACTACAGTTTTTCTGATTTCCTTTTATATCAGGATGAATAAGCAGTTTACTGAATGCCTTTTGAAAGACATATTAGTGCTTCTTAACACCTACACTTCTCTGAACTAGAAAGTAAGAAGTATCAATCTTCTGTGAGCTAGATTCTGCCCTCAGATATAGATTCATGGCATCTCTTGATATCAGCAGGAGCCATACAATTGCGTTTGATGTAGAATCAATATCAAAAATGAAAAATCTTAAGAATAACCCTCAAAGTTACAGAAACTTGAGGCAGGTATTTTAGAGGAAGAGTTCTCTTTATGTTATACACTTCTGCTTGTATGGAGGAGAAAATACAGAACATTTTGTGGCTGTACCACAAAACCCCTGATGCTAGCATTTTAGTGCTGCAGGCATAAGTTCAAAACTGTGAAACAGGATGGCTTCTTAGTAGCAAATGCAAAAATTAGTTGTGAATAATGAATGGTATCCTATAAGGCTATGCTAAATTTTCTGTGTGTCACGAGTAGTTTATGTTAGTTGTGTCATCTGTAAAATAGGTGGTCTGAGGCATAATTAAACAAGCCTAAGTGAAATTCTGTAAATATCTGTGTACTTTGTGCAGAGTACCTTAAGTTCATCTAAGTACTACATTAGATGGTAAAGTACTACAGTTAGAGATATGCAGTTTTAGACAACCAGGATGCTATAAACAAGAGTTCTGTACATACAGCTGCTCACAGCATTACTAGTTTTCAAATGTCTCAGTTTCTTTAAGAGTTACTAAGCAACAAAAATTCTCATTCAAGTCACTAGGAGCTAAAGGTTTTTAGTACCCTTTCATAAATCATGTCTGTGACTTGGTGGAGTCATCGCACTACCTGCATGAAATATTTAGATTTTGGCTCCTGTGATCTGGAGGGCATATCAGTGTCCATCACAGTAGAGGAGCCATACTAATGCCCAGTAAAGTTAATGCATTGGTTTGGTTTCCAAAAGTGAGGAGAAATACCTTTGGCTTGTTTGAAAGATGAATGACTGATACAGTGCTTTATCTGTGCTCATTTCTTAAAAATCTGTATTGCAAGAATGGTACCTCTGCTATAGAAAAATCTTTTCAGACTTTAACCTATGTGGTGCTCTACAGACCGTTGTGACCTGAAGCACTTAGGTTTGTTTGGAATGGAAAAAAAATAGTTCTGATCCTGCTTTCTCTTTACCATCAACTCCACTTCTATAGCGTTATTTTTGGATGTTGACATTTGTGTTCAGCAGTTTACTGAACACACTGTCCTGTTCTTATATTGAGGTAGTGTTTGTATCTCATTTTGAGGTACATTCAGAAGAAAAGCCTCTGGAAATATTCTATTTATGTAGCTGTACTTGTATTTATCTGTGATGCATCTGTCACTGTCATGCCATCAGCCTTTTAACAGACACTGTGGTGCACAGCTGGTGACGCAAGCCATAGCCAACGCTCTGGAATTCTTTTGCTTTACGTATTTTTCTCTCCAGAAATTAAGGGCTAACTTTGATTTCAGGATACTGGACTTGAAAATAATTTCTAGTTCTGCATTCCAAAGTTTAGGATCTCTTAACTATAAATTGCAGAAAAGAAGATGTGCTGTTGTGCAGGGCAAAGCACAGGGCCTTCACTTGCCATCTCTATGTTAGATATGTCTGTGTTTAATTTTAAATGTATTGAAGATCTATCCGTCTTACTTCCCCCTAAAACAGGCATTCTATCCTTTGTGTCCTGTAAAATTGTTTATTTCAATAGATCATTATATGGGGTTTATTCTTGGTCACTTTTGGCAGTATTAAAGGATATGGAGTAGGTTCAAGGACAAAGTGCTGAGTGTGAGGCACGGGGAGAAAAATACTAACATTGCCTCGCTCTGTCACTTGCAATACTCTGTATTCTTGGGAGCTATACCACCAATTGCTCTGGCTGGTGACTATGGAGAGACAGTCAGGGATGAACAGGACCCCCAGAATTCTGCAGGTGCTCCAGAAACGGTGCTCAAGCTTCACTAGGTGGTGCTCTTTCTCCTGGGTAGGGAACACACATTGAACAGGGACGCTGAGAGGGATTCTCTTGAGGAAACAATGAACGCTGGTCTCATAAAGAGGTCTTCCATGTTAGATGTTGATGTTGGTACCACTGGCCTGGTCAAACTGTTGCTCAACTTTTTGATGGTGGTTTTAATTCATTGATCCTTGTTCTGCAGCTTCCTGGGTGGGAAGTCTCTACTGTCACCATGCGTCCATCAGTCAGTCTAAACACTGCTGTTAATTGCCTGCACTCGTGTTACACACTGGAGGCTGCTGGGCTTAGCATTCTGTTGGCAAACTGAAAGGATAATTTTTGTGCATAAGGTTTGCAGTCTAAGTATGAAACAAGAGGTGTTGAAGTGATTTGGGGAGACCAGTCAGAAAAGGCTGAGACTAGGTAATTTTCATTTTTCCATCAATGCATGGAATGGTCTTCATATCACCTTCAAAATAGTATTTGAGGATCACCGAAATAGAACTGAAACTTGCTACAAATTCAGTCGGTGACATGATTTGGCTCAAATGTCAGTGGTTTTATTTTTTATCTTGACAGATCTGAGCAAGAAGAAATATCATTCTGTGTTCTCACTTTTCTCCCATATCCTACCTTTTTGACCTTTGCATATAATCCATATAGACGTGATAAATGGATTTTAGCTGAGTAGGCCATGGCTGGTATGAATATATTAGCATCAGTTTAAATTATAGCCATGTGGTTGTTTGCATTGATATATTTTTTGTCCTTTTTCCAAGCTATCTTGAATAGTACTTAAAAGATGGACTTTTTATGTGCATATCTATTAGCCACTTAGACTTCAGAATGTTACTAGAAATGCATTGTTACCTATCCTGGGGACAGCCTTGAATGTCTGAAACACGTAGAAGATGCAGTTGAGGGTGAAAGTGCCTCTTCTTTTCTTTTTTCTTTTTTTTTAGGCTAAGTTCTTTACTACTTACCTTGTTGAAGTAGACGTGCAATTTTGCCTTATTTATGTGGCCCAAAGTGCAGAGTAACTGCTGTTCTCACTGAAGTGATTAAGGGTAATTCCTTAAAAAGTAGTGCTACAAGGTTTCTATGTTGGTGAAGTGCTACTACTGAAGTTGTTACAGGCTGGGGCTCTGGTGGTGGTGTACTAGAGGTGTGAATTCCAGCTTTTTTGTTTTCCACTGAAGTAGGCTACATTGTAGAAGGAAACAGACGAAACATTAAAAAAATTACAATGTTTTCCATTTTTCCTTCAAAGAAAATAAATATAATGATGAATTTTGAATAACTTGGTTCTTCTTCAAGCTAAGTAAGTTTTTACAGTTGATATATCAATTAACATTAACTATTAATGCAGTGAATGACATCTGACAAGTGAGAATAAAGGACATAATACTCATTAGCCAGCATGGCACCTTTCTCCTGAAAAAAGAGATGGATGGTGTCTTGAGGACATAACCTTCATTAGAACACCGTGGCAAAACAGTGGCAGAGAGCATGTTATAAATTCAACAGTAGCCATACTCTTTGCCAAGTCTAGAATGATTTGTGATGAGTGCTCTGTTACATCTCTGTCCTAATGTCAGATATCAGGTGATTGTCCCCCTATAAGGCTGAAAATGATCATGCAGGGGGAGACTGAAAGTGTGAGACAAAAATTGTCTAGGTTGTGCTGCTGAGTGGTTTTGAGAAAACCCCTCCATATCAAGTGAGCTGAAAGGCATATAGGCACTTCGTGCTTAACTTTGGATACAGGTAAGGAAAAGGTAGGTATTATTTTAAATAATATGTGAAACATCATCTGTCTCAAAAGTAAATGACCCCTTTCCTCTTCTCTATGAAGGAAGTTGGAGCAACAGAAACTCTTGATTTGTGCAATGCTTTAAAAACTGTAAATTCCTCATGGCTGCAGAATTCTTGTAATGTTGCCAGAATGCTGTTTGCTTAAGAGCAAGGAGTGTGTTTAAAAATTGGATAGCGGAAACATGGATATGAATAATTGTTCTTCTGTCCTGTTTGAAAAAATGGTGGTTATTCTCTGCCTCTGTTTCCCATTTTCAATTTGGAGATAATTCAGATGGATTATGAAGGCACACTGATGATAAGATTCATTGTGGTTTTGAACACTGTATAGTATAGTGATGGCAGTTCTGCAATAACCATTATTGCCTTATTTTTCTGATACACCTTTTTCCAGTTGTTTTTCACAATACCACTGTGATTCATTACAGATCAAAACTTTGACCAACAGATTTTTTTTCCCTTTTGAGTGAGGTTTCTTCAGCCTGGAAAACTTTGTCTGTCTCCCAGTGGAATGTAAGTGGAGACACAGTGGCTAAATCTCCACATGGTGTGTTGATAATACACTTTCTAGAGTCATTGCTTCTATTTCTTTACCTGCTTCTAATTTTTCAGTGAGTGATGACAGAGGAAAGAAGATGTACATGACCTGCAGTACAGGCCCATCTGTGAAGACCAGATGGCATATTTAACAAATTTTCCAATGATTTGGTTATTTTCCCTTCAATTTCCTGTAAATTGTCTAGGGGAAACTCATGTGCTGAAAGAAGCAAGAATGATGGAAGTGCTGACCTTTATTGACAGAATGGCATTTTATGCTTTATAACCACTGCATCCTAATCTTACTCTGTAATGCTTATAAGTGCTGTATTCAAAATAATACATTTCATGTTTCTATGGAACCCAAACACATGGGGTGTTGGGGTTTTTTTGTTCTTTTTTTTTGTTTGGGGTTTTTCTGGTTGGGTTTTCTTTTGTTGTTGTTGTTTGTTTGTTTTGTGTGTGTGTTTGGTTTTCTGGGATTTTTTTTTGGTGTGGTGTTTTTTTTTTTTTTAAATTCATGCCACTAAAAACTCAGAGGATATCTGTAACTGATGTGTAGAGCCATGTTTGTGAGATTTTGTTTTTCAGGAATTTAAGACTAGTCAGAACACTGATTAAGTGTCATGGTGAGTGTAAGTAAAAGAACATTAATCCATGCTTTATTTACCCCAAGCTTTAATTTTTGTAGCATATACTTCAACTGTATCTTTCAGCAGTATATCCTGACCTTCACGATGCTGAAGTAGTCTTTCAATTTGTGTTCATATGGAAAGAGTGAGTCTAATATGGATAGTGATTATTTGAATGAACCTATGCAGCTTCATACACATTATTCACATGAAACATGATTATACCTGCAAATCAAGTGCCTTGTTTGTTTCTTTTGCTTGGCAGTTGTGGTTGGTTGGTGTTTTTTTGGTGGTGTATTTTTGTTTGCTTGTTTGTTTTCACTAGGGTTGATATTATTGACATCTGTGCCTTTGGCAGCAGGATTTAATTTCCCAAACTGTGTGTGTACATGTGTACCCATGTTGGGTATTCTGGTACTCTAGTTTTGACTAAGTTGTCCTCTGGAATGAATAGCTTTGCCAGTGATATAAAATATTTTCCTCACTTTGGATTACTGCCCAGTTTCTTTTTCACTTTTCATAAACTTTTATAAAATGACATTAATAACACCTTACTATGTCATTTCTAACATCCATGATTCTAAATCAATATATTTGTCAAAACCATCTTGTAGTGGTTTGGTCCAAAATACTCATTACTGTTTACCTTCTGTGAGATAAGAATTAGGAGAAACGCAAAGCAGGCACCAAACTTGAAAGAATATAAAGAAGTTTATTAACAGACCTAAAAGAAGAAAAAAAATAAAATCATACCACACCTTCAGAACACTTCTCCTCCCCCCACCATTCTCCCTTCTCCAAGTGACAATGTAAAAAGACAACCCTTGAGATGTTCAGTCTGTTTACCACTTCCATAATAACCTTGTTCAGTCCATTTAGGAAGAGGAGTCTCTCTTGTCCATGCTATGAAAACATTATCACAATGAGACAGCTGCCCAGGTTGGTTCTCTGCTCGCATGTGAGTCCCTTCCCCGACTTGCAGCTTTTCCCACAACTGCTTTCGAGGGTCCACTCTTGAAGTTTTTTGGGGTACAATTTTAAGGTTGAGCCGTTCAGAAACAAAAGTTCTCTTCACCCATCTCTGGGAGCATTTCATCTCTAAGAACAGAGGCCCTTCTCCTTCCCTGGGAGCAAAGGGTCTTCCTCATCTTCATCTTTAGGACTATCTCTGGGAGCATCTCTAGGAACTGAGGTTTTCTCTTTTCCCATTTGGAGCAAAAATCCTCATCGCTTCCATCTCTCCCTGTCCAAACTTCTCATGAAATTACAGCTGTGTCAGCATTTGCTCATCTCAGCGCAGGTGCTTTTGCTCACAAGTACAAGTTAAACGCTCCACCCCCCATGCCTTCATGGAATTACAGTGGGTACTCTGATATATCATAGCTTTACGACAGAATTTCAGCTTTAAGCATCTCCTCTCTCTCTTCCCTCAGGTTTTCAGCAGTTCATAGCACTAAAAGGGTTAATCTCACCTAGGCCTTGCAGCTGGAAGTCCGCTTATTGCTGTTGGTCACATGATCTCTGCTGGACAGCGGTGCAGCTTTTGGCTGAATCTTGGCAGCACTGGAGGTGGGGGGTGCCAAGCCGGCCGTCTGCCCACAGCAGGGCTGTGGGGAGGGTTCCGCGGGTGGAACAGTACCCATCGGCTCCAGGATGGCCGTGGCCCGGCCCGGCCTGGCCCAAGCAGGGCCTGGGCCAGGCCCGCTGGCCCCTGCATGGGGCCCGCAGCCACCTGTCCCAGCGCCGGAAACGAGAGAGAGCTTGGGGGGGGTTTGTCTATTCTTAAGTGTGGATCACAGAGGTGGTCACAACTTTAAGTGGCTTAAAGAATTGTCCATATTCAAACTGGCCAGCTGATAGGTTCTGTCAGGTCACAGAGGAAGCTGTAAGCACCCCTTTGCAAGAACATCACTTCTGGGACTATGCTTGCTAACCCATGACACATCTTTACCTCTCAGAAGCTGTGAGTTTTTTCGATTATAAGTGTCAACTTATAGTCATAACACTAAAATCAGTATCCCTTTAAATTGTTTTTTTAGAATGTTGCTGTGTGCTAATGAGGTTGAGTCATGGTCTTAGACACTGCATGATTTTAAGTCTGATGCTATGTTGGGTTTAGTGCAGTTTCTGGCTGTGTCTGAGAGACATATATGACAAATCACAGTTTGAGACTAACTAAGATTTTCCTTCTGCAGTCACAAGAACTTTTATGACCCATCGGACATCTGGTTTTGCAACTTTAGTTGTATTTTCAGTGCTTCAGTTCAGTGTAGAAATCTAATAAATCCTTTAATTTGCATGATTTTATTGCACTGAAATTTAAGCCACGTTCCCTGAGCAAGGAACCAAACTAAACACCACATACAGTTTATGTGGACCAAAGAAATGCACCTTATATACAGAGACAAGTTTTATTTCTTAGTGTAATTAAAGTATTAGCAACCAAATCAGAGTTGTTGTTCCATTTTAATGCTTCACACAGATGGACACTCAAATCTATATCCCTAATTATCCTATTATTGTTAATTTCAGAAGTTTTTAGGGCTGAAGCTCAAACATGATCTATTTAGTATCCTTTTATTTCTCTGGTGTTAGGCTCTTTAGGTTCCTATGGTAATAATACCAAGTTATCTTCTAGAATGATGGTGAAGGATTGTATCTGCATCCTGGTAGAAACAGTATGACGTTGATGTAAAGTATTTCTTCCTCATTGCTCTTGGATCTGCTTGTATGTCTTGTTTTGTGTTTGCTAACATGATCATCTTGCTTGCTCTTTCTTTATTGCTTCCCAAGTTCCATTTTATATCTGAATTTTACTATACAGGGTTTGTTTTACCCAGGTCCTGAGTTTGCATTCCTTCACCAGGAATTTGACAATATATGATTTGTTTGTAGCCCTGGAGCCCAGGTGTCAGCCTATACCAGTAGCAGCAAAGATGTCTGCTATCATCTGCTGCTTGAACTTTTGGGGATTTCTGTAAAAAGACCCCTACGTTTCTTTAACAAAATTCAGGCTTCTTTAATCTAAGTAATACTTTATTAGGACATCCTTGTCCTAATAATAACACCCTTACAATAGGGTGTCTGAATTGTTTATGGTACAAAACGAATGATCCAATAGAAAATCTGTGTATCTACTGATACGTGTAGATATAATGTTTTGGTAATTGCTCACTGTTAATTTTGCTGGTAGGTTACCAAAAGTCCCATATAACAGTTTTCACAGCAAATTAGTCTGGTTGTAAATATAATGGCCTTTAAAGCTTCTAAATTTTTTGCCTTTTCTAAAGTAATGAGAGAGCCACAGGATTTATCTTCTAAATCTTACATAGTCTACAATCTGTGGACCAGAAGACACAATTTACACATTACCAGTAAAACAGAGGTAAATATAACAGGTCAAATCCATAGCTGTTATCCAAAAATAGTCACTTGTGCAGACTTAGACTCTCAGTGAGTGTAATCTAAGAGGCCCTATTAAAAACCATGACCTTTAGCAAACAAGTGATTATTACCCCTGTCTTCCACTCAAGTCTTATAAGTGATGTCTGAATTTGCAGCAGTTTGAACTTTGCAATCATCTTAAATGAATGAAGGAGAAAGACCTTATTAAATAAAAAGCAGAAGCAGAATTATTTTGGACATAATTTGAACATCCTCTCGGATTAATGACATTTACAGTATTAATCAGAGACCCTGAAAATCAGAGTTGTTGACGCCAGAATAATAGAAGCATCTCAGCTGACAGTGTCGGTGCTCTTGAATTGTGATATACATGAAAACCAGTTTATTTGCATATAAATTTTCTTGTATCCAAGTGCACTCTGTCATCATTGACTATTTTTAAGAAAGGCTAAGAATTCCAATTCCATTGTGAGGGTGCAAAAATACATATTTTCTTTTTATATTAATCAAGCAATATTGCTGTGAAAGCTACAACTCAGTAAATCAACTAACAATTGCAAGCGATATTTATAGAAGCTCTGTTGGAACCATATGTCTTCTTAACCACTGTAGCCAATGACTTCTGTTTGTTACTTTTTAAGCAAGAAAATCTCTTAGCTTATTTTAATAATAGTCTACAAGGGCCTTTTTCAGTTTTGGCTGTTCATATTTTTTCCTATCTTGAAGTGCTCACTAGACTTTGTAGTTCAGATGAACAGAGTCTTTGATTGTCAATGCTTCACTAATATGGCAAGAGAAAATGCCTTTTATCTCACAGCCTGACAAATTGATTTTTTCTTGCAGGGTACTGTTGGATCTTACAGCTTAAAAGTGCTGCAGTAAGGTCCCAGATATATTTCCATTCACTGTTCCTTAAATGGAATTTGCAGTTTCTGAATTTTGCCTTTTTTGGAGTCTCTTTGAAAGAAATGAGACTTTTTTAACACACAAAAAGGCGAGGAGAATGTTTGATACATTATTTCATGACTGACTTCAAGCATACTCCCTCAAAGGAGGTGTGTTTATTTTCGTTCACGTTCGAAATACTTTGAATTCCAGTTTTAAAATGAAGTTCCAAGGTAACACAAAGTTTTGAAACAGTTTCTATTACTTTAGTTCATTTTTCAAATGTTTTTATTTTAGATGAATGATGTGGGTGATTGAAAACTAAGCTGTAGAGTTGTGATTTTGCTTTGAAATACATACTCTTATCAGTGCATGTGTCCTAAAAAATCATGTGCTTTTTCAAGCACTAATTGGATGAATTGATGATAAACAGCATAAAAAAATATTGGGGAATACTATCATCTCATTTTATTACATGAAATTATTGTGCTTGGAGAAGAATATGTTTAGGGAAATAAATTGCCAAAAGATCATTGGCTTTTCTTACTCTGATTTGATTGATCAAAGATATGACATTGTTATACTTTTTTTCAGTTGTTGTGAAGATCTTGACTCTTATCTGTTTAGGAGACTCTTAAGCTTCAAGCTTATATTCTTTCTCATGTGTCTCTGTATGACCACTTGCAATCACCATTTCAGTCCTTGATCATCATAAACTTTGAAATGTTGAAATACTCCCTGTAGATACTTGTTGGAACAAGCATTACTGTAACTCTTTTAGTGACTGATCACAATCTGATTAATACAGTTAATGCATTTAATACAGCCAGTTAATACACAGGCTAGTATATGCTTTTGAAAGAGATCTACTATTTGAGTATCCCAGTTGCAGAATAAAATTTAAAAAAAAAAATTTAATAATGGCAGCATAAACCAAAAGATCCTGATTGAGTGGTCAAATTTTAAAGCTGCCAGAAAATGGCACTATTCTTTTAGGGAGTATTCTGAACCACAGTTAGTAGAAAATAATAAAACCTTTTTCTGACTGCATACCCATGACTATCTGAATTTTGACAAATATTAATAACACTGTATAGGTCAGATTAAGTTAGGTGACCTTTAAATGTCCCTTCCAACCTAAACTATTCTTGTATTCCATGAAGTCATGTGAAGGTCTGTTTCTTTTTAGGGAATGGAGTGGGGTTTTTTCAGTGTGGTTTTTTTGTTTGCTTATTTTTTGTTGTTTGTTTGGTTTTTTTGCTGTTGGTTTAGTATTGAGACTGGGTCTCTAAGTCTTAGCAGGAGACAGACTGTTGCTGAGCATTTACGTTGCCAAAATGGTAAGGCAGATCTGTTCATTAGTAGGACTATATGGCTATGTATTTTTAGAACCTTCCTGTAGTTCAATTAAGGTGAACTGTGTAATTTGTCTCTGACACAACAACTAACAGATACAGCTTACAATGGTGCTGAGTTGACTTTCAGCATGATCTGGTTTTATGCCTCCTCTTGCACTGCAGAATATTTGGCTTAGAAGCAAAACACTTGGCAAGGTTTTCTAGTTGAAGAATGCAGGCCTTTATGCTGGTGGGTGCAACAGCTGAAGGTATGGATTTAGAGGTTCCTTAGTTTCCTTTTGAAACAATTTCAGTACTCAAGGAGAGGCAGATTTTTTTTGTTTTGTTTTGGTTGGTTGTTTCCCTATGGAGGGTTGATCATCCAACCGCCTAATTATAATGAAATCTCTTCCTGATATTTCCAAATGTTAATTGTCTGTGTTTTATAAAGTAGATTATACTCATTTTAACAGATCTAGTATTTTAAAATTGACTTTTAAAAGGAATTTTAATTAAATTGTGCTTTGGTTATTGGATATAAATCCCGTTTTGTTGATAATGAGTTTCATTAATGCTGCTTTGCATATGGAAGCATTTGTTGTTTGATGACTTTCTTGCAGGTGTACTAACTGACATTAAATCAGTGGTTGATATATTTCTAATTTATCAGTGTTCTCATCGTAGGCTGTGTTGTATTTATATTTAACTACCTGCTTTACCACTGATAAGTATCTATTGGCTCACCTACTTACCTGCACATTACTCTATTGATCTCTCTTCTTATCTTGCGTTTTGTACTCTTGTGCTTGAGTCAATTTATTCCAAGGACACAGAGTACTTTTCAAGTCATTTAAACACACAACAGGAAGATTATCCAGGTGATAGTTTTATCATTGATTTTTATAAAAAAGACTGTTGTTCTTTATTCTGAGCTGGCACCTAAGCCCCACACAGCTGCTCACTCTCTCTTCTCCCTTGTGGGATCGGGGAGAGAATCAAAAGGGTAACACTGAGAAAATTCGTGGGTTGATCTAAAGACAGTTTAACAGGGAAAGCAAAGCTGTGTGCACAAGCAAAGTGAAACAAGTAATTTATTCACCACTTCCCATGGGCAGGCAGGTGTTCAGCAATTCCCAGGAAAGCAGAGCTCTGTTATCCGCAATGGAGACTTGGAAGGCAAATGCCATCGTTCTGAATGCCCTGCTCCTTTTCTGCAGCCTTATATGCTGAGCATGATGCTGTATGGTCTGGACTACCCCTTGGGTCTGCTGTCCTGTCTCTGTCCCCTCCCAATTTCTTGTGCCCTCCTAGCACACTTGGTGGTGGGGTGGGGTGAGAAGTAGTAAAGGCCTTGATGCTGTGTCCGTGCTGCTTGGCAATAAATAAACCTCCCTGTGTTGCCAACATTGTTGTAATCCCAAATCCAAAACATAGCTCCATACTAGCTATGTACTTTATGAATTGTACTTTATTGTATAGTGGTTCCCATGTGCTTCCAGGGTTCCATAGCTATGAGGTGTGGGTTTTGTTGCTGGAGGCCTGATGGTATTGTTTTGCAAGCTTGGGAACAGTTCTTCAGCAAACCTGCCTGCATTGCACCAGCAGGCAAGAGGGTGATAAAGTGCTTTTTAATTGGATGATTTAATGAGCAGGCCCAGAGATACCTTACAACTCAAATTTTTATGCTGCTACTGAAAAAGGTCTGTGGTAGTGGTAAGTGGCTAAATTTTTGTCTTCTTATCACCTTCCTGTGAAGTGTAAAGCCCATAATACCAGTGGTATCTTGGTGCATCTTAACATCCAAAGCAAAATACTCTTCTTGTTAGTTCCATTATCCTTCTTCCTGCTGCTTAATTTTCCTGCTTTTTTTATCTTGCTCTGTCTTACCATATTCCAAATAGGTAAACTCTGTCTGAATTTCTTAATAGGTTAGTGGGGTCCTTTAAAATAAACTGTTATGCAAAAATAACATACTCTAAAACTCTTGGAAGTAGCTTTTTATCAGGACTATATTCTCTCTTTGTGTGCATTCGCAGAACTGGGAAACAGATCACCTTTTTAAAAAGTGAAAGTGGCTGCAGCCACAAAGAGGCTAATTTTAGTTATTGTTGCAGATTTTGTGTGTGTATGTGTGTCTACACATAACTGTGAATTAGTACAAGTTTGATGACTCTTTCTTTCCCTCTTTAACATTTTCTCAAACAGGTTGTGTTTAACAGCTTCCTTTTTCTGGTTATTCGTGAGAGTGGATGAAGCGACTGGTTAAGCATCTGTACCCTGCAAATTTGGTATTCTAGTAAATGTGTAATGGTCTTGTCTGCTTGGTGAAGTCAGAAGCTCCAGCCAGCCTAAGTTTGTTTTCAGCCAACAGGGTTGCATCCCATAAACTGGTGGAAGATTAATAACAGCTTCTTTTACCAACTGTTTCCTCACCAGTTCCTGGCTAACACAAGAAAAAGTCTTCCAGGGCTCCACAATAATTGTTTGTCCACTGTCATAGCAAAAGATTTCTCATATAGAACCTTCTCTTTTCCAAAATATTAAGCTGTTGTCAAGTGTATTGAAGTAACAGACCTCCCACACTCTTTCTCTAAATATACATTATATCCAAAACACGCCAAGATGATAGGAAAAGCTGTGACCAGTTATTTTCTTATAAAATGAACCTATTCTGTAGATAACTCTCCTAATCGATCTTCTCTTAAAGAAGGCAAACATTAATTTATTATCTATTTGATTAGTTAATATTCTCTTGCAGAATATCTCATGATTATCTTTGTCTTGTGGAGCCCATTTGTGTCTGCTCCAGCTGACAGAACTGTTCCTGGTACCCATCCTCTTGAATACAGTTTAAAGAGTGCTGCAGCACTCTCTATAATGCAGATTATCCATTGTTGTTTATCCTTTGGTACATTTTCTACTTTGCACTAAAATGATGGAAAATTTTGGTTGGCTTACTCCCCGGGTGTTTTATATTGGTGAAAAGATATTTGGGCAAAATAATACCAACTCTTTCACAGGCTGAGAAGTTTTCTGCTGTATTCCCTGTTTTGTACAAAGAAGTATGAGGCTTCTGTGCTCTCACAGTGCTTCTGATGAGTTAGCTTCCAGCATTGCTGTTGGGAGCCATCCGAATTCAGACCTAAGGTGTGTGCATCACTTTTTAATCTATGCTCTACTTAGGGAGTCTATGAGGATGAGATGCTAAAACTCTTCACTTGCATCACCACCTGTGTTTTCCCCTTATCCAGTAATGGGACTCTGCCTCACAAAACACCCCATAATAGACATTTTTTAAGTCTAAGCTTTTTGCGATTGGAGTTCTCCTATCACCATGGTACCTTTGCTTTAGAGGTACAGTCACTGTTCTAAGTTGATTATGAATGCTCTTATTAGTTGTTAAGATAAAAACACACTTTCTGAATTTATACAGATATGCCATGGAGCATTGAATTAAGAAAAAATCCAAACAAGGTTCTATAAGCAACTCTGAAATTTAATCTCTGGCCAAGTCTTATGCAGTACACTAAATACTTATTAAGGATAAGCTGTTTCTACTTTTAGAACAAACATTAAATGGCAGATGTCCATAATTCTAATACCAGATGCCCCTGATGGAAAGGATTTGTGACCTAAATACTCCTGAACAATTTCTTCCCTAAATGCACATTCACAGTGGCACATGACTTAGCTGATCTAGGTAACCGGAGAAGTCTTTATATCTGCTAATGTTAGAAAACATACATTGGCAAGGTGTCCTTGATACCATTCTGGTTGCACAGAATAGAGGAGAAAAAAGTACAGAAGATATGGAGTGACTCTGTTTAGTGAAACCAGTTAAAACACTGACTCCAACATGGAAGCCTGAGAACCAATGTTTTAATTGGGATATGAGAGTGCTAAAGAGAAGTATATTGCTCACCTTCTCCTGAAGAGGAACTTTTGGGTATTTTTGAGTTCCTTAGTATTGTATGCTGAAAGGGCTCATAACAGTGCTGATGTATGTTAGAAGATAAGGTTCTTTGGAGGAAAAAAATATTTGTGAAGACAGAGTGGATGCAGGAGGCTTGTTTTTGTCCTTTCCAACCCAGTTAGAAGTCCTAGGCTTGCTGCAGAATTAATTAGAGGAAGTTCTTTTGTACTTTGTTATATATAAGGTCAGATTAGATTGCCATAATGGTCTCTTGGAGCTTTGTATTAAAACAGAGTCGTGGTTTAACCCCAGCTAGCAAGTAAATATCTGACAGCTGCTCGCTCACTGCTCTGCCTTCTGGGTGGGGAGGAGAATCTGAAAAACAAAAAGTAAAATTTGTGGGTTGAGATAAGAACAGTTTAGTCATTGAACTAAAGAAAAATATACTAATAATACTAATGATAACAACAACAACAACAACAACAATAATAATAGTATTAATAGTAATGAAGAGGAGAGAGAGAGGGAGGAATAAAACCCAAGAAATACAAGTGATGCACAATGCAATTGCTCACCACCCGCTGACCAATGCTCAGCCCCCCGAACAGTGATTGGCCCCTCTTGACCAACTGCCCCGGTTTCTATACTGACCTTGGTGTTCTGTGGTATGGAATATCCTGTTGGCCAGCTCGGGTCAGCTGTCCTCATGATGCTGCCTCAACTTATTGTGCACCTGCTCCCTGGCAGAGCATGGGAAACTGGAAAGTCCTTCACTGAGGGTAAGATCTGCTCCACAACACCAAAAGCATCAGTGTCTTATCAACAGTATTCTCATGCTAAATCCAAACCACAGCACTGCATCAGCTACTAGGAAGAAAATTAACTCTATCCCAGACAAAAACAAGACAAGCCGTCAAACAAAATTACTTTCCTATGAAATTCTAAGATCTAGGTTACCCAGGCTAGAGAAGGTTACTTTTGTTTCAGAATGACTTGGCAGCTTTGCCAGTACAATATCCTAATCTTTATCCTTGTATTTATTTATTAAACATAAATTAGTATTTTCTTTTCCCTGTTTGGGGCTGCATGTATCTGCAAATGTCACTTTGAGTGACAGTCCAAGAGATCTCAGTCTTTGGTGGATTCTAGCATTGTTTTAAAGCCCAGTGATAATCATCTTTAGCTGGTGGGATGGCTGTGCACTTGTCACTGGCCACTGTGCCCCAAACTTTGGGTGAAGGGTGAAGAACTTTACCTTCCACTGCTCGTTGCCCTTGCAATTTTTTTAAATGGAAAAAAGCTGCTGTAAACTAACTCTGGCTTGAAAAAATTAATATCCTCCTATTCATCTGGATTCTAGCTTACAGTGAAAGTTTTGTGTGCATCTATAGTCTCCCTTGAAGTGAATGAGAAAAGACTTGTTTTCCCTTGTACAAATGTTTCTCCCGGTTTGGTGGTTGAATATTTTGTCACAGATGTCATCCAGTCTAAAGTTTCAACATTGAGAACCACTTTAAATATTTATCCTCATAATCCCCCTTTTCTTTGCTTTTTTTTTTTTAAATTTTCTCAGGAATAATATATTTACATCTTGTCCAAAAAAACCCACAATAAACCAAATTAGTTAAACATAGAATAAGCGATGGCCCTGCTATACAGTTAATGTCTCTCTGTGTATATTTTGTATTTTGAGGTTAAAATTGGTCCTTGAATCTAAATGTGTCTACTGGTCTCTTTTTTTTTTCCCCCTAAACAATTGCTTTCTGATTTGATGTTTCTCTTACCTTCTTTCAAGTGTTTTCATCTTTTCTGTGGTTTTTTTTTTTCTTTTCCCATCAGTTCTATTTGTCCCATTCATACTGGCAGGCCATTCAGGAATGACATGTGGTAATGCTTTGTTGGAAATGTTCTGATTTTGCCCATGGATTAACCTAGAAACACTAAACTGTGATGCTTTAGTAAAGTTTTGTTTACAGTACCTTTCAACAGATCAAATGGAAATTTGATCTGTAATTATTAAACCTTATCTCCTAATTCTAGTTATTTGCTAGATGTTCATATGAAAAACTGGTGTTCACAGAAGACAGAAACTACTGATATTCAATGTTGAATCAGAGTTGTAATGGAAGTTTTAACCAAAAGCAGAAATTTTTAAAGGAATATGGACTGTACAAGGAAATCATAATGAATAAGTAACCTTTTTATTAGAGTTGATGTTATCACTAAACAGGTTCTATACTCTTAAATCATGTGATATTTGAATTTGATACTTATGTCATATCTAGAGAATAAGAATGCAATGTAGATGAAACTGCAGTTGGTGGAACTTGAGCAGAAATTTCTGCATTTATTAATTGACAGCAAAATTAAATTACTTTCTAAAGACATCTCAATACAGGGAAGGTAACAAATGTGACTGAAGCAAATTTATTTGAAACATCTGTTGATTTATGGAAAGTATTTTCCTGCTTTTTGCCTCCTCTACTTGCATATTCTAGACCAAACAATGCTAGAATGCCAAAGACAACTTACCTGCTGTAGTGGAAAAAAGGAAAATACTGGGAAATGTCCGTGTGAAATAACAACAAAACATGGTGTTCTGGTCTAGTAACAAGGTAAATTAACTTCCTTCTCTTTGTAGCTTGTAATGGTACAGACAGGGGAAAAATACTTTAAAGCTGTAGTAAGCAATAAAAAAATGGACACAGTCTGTATTGCAGTCTGTAGCCAATCAAATAGTCTATTACTAAAGCCTTGGTCAATCAAATAATTTCGTTACTAAAACTGTAAACTAAGTTAGTTTTGTGACTCAGAAGGCAACAATGCCTCATGATGTGAAGTAAAAGTTCTCCTTCATCTTTGCTACTATTATATAACAGCAAATTTTGACTGCATTACTTGGAGAATGTTCTTTTGAACAGAAATGCAATTCATTGGTTGGACAATAGGCTTGTTTGGTTTGCGGTTTTTTTTTTCCTTTTAGGTGAGGGCAGGGATTTATAGTAAATTTTGTTAGACCAACAGGAGAAGTTAACTTATCCCCAACACGTTTTAATAAGGTCAGTGACTATTGGCAATGCTTCTTTTAGAAACAGTGAATCTTTGGAGAATTTAATCAAGATGGAAAACAAGGGTGGGAGGTATGCAGTTCCTCTCTCAGATACTCAACAGTACAAGAAATTTTCAGTATGTTTACTTTGAGTTTTAGTGAAGTAGCGTCTAATGATATATCCTCAAAAGCACTGCAGTGTAGTTTTCAGCATAAATACCATTTAGAAAAGGGTCTGTGTGAGAGCTGTATCATTCAGGCACAGATGGGGACAGGATTATGATAAACTGGTCTTCATGATATTGCATGATACTGCAACACCTGTATCTGCAAGGCAGAGAGTACTTATTGTACACTATGACATTTATATTGCCCACAGAATGTTCTGATGGATAGCAATACCTCTGTTAAGAACTCAATTTTTTACAGGTTGAGGATACAAATCTTTTACAAAGATCGATGAGCAAACATCGATGCATCCTTGCAGAACATCTTTCAGTGTACGACAGAGCTGATACAGAATAGTCTCCAGTATGTAAAAGAATAGAATTTTGCCATGAAAGATAGATTTGGCTTGCACAGTGTTTTTAAGAATGAGTTTACACAGTTCATTACTTGTACTGGGTTGTTAAGATGCAAAGGTGAGACCTGTGGCTAACTCTTCCATTGCATGTCTAGCTAACCCAGAAGAGTATTGTCAAGGCTATGCTGGACAATAGGATATTTTTCAGTAGTGTAGGTTTACATTCGTTCTACAGCAGGTGAGCAAACACTGATATGGCTGGTTTTGGAGTCATGTGTACATAGACAAATACTAATTTTTAAAATATATATAAAAGGCTGAGTGATTTAATAATAGATTGGAAAACACTTATTATTATTGCAAATAATCATGCCTCGAGAG
Source organism: Corvus kubaryi (assembly GCF_017639235.1). NCBI lineage: Eukaryota > Metazoa > Chordata > Aves > Passeriformes > Corvidae > Corvus > Corvus kubaryi. The sequence goes on from NW_024582081.1 coordinate 27,616, forward strand.
AAATGCAGAATATCTTTTACAGAAAACATGATGGTGAGCAGGAAAATGTGTCTCTATTGACTTGTGTGGATGTAGCTGCCATAATCATGTCTAGGAACAAGTTCTGTTACTCATTTATCTACATGAAGTATAGGGGATGGAATAAAAGCAATGGAGGCATGCATATGGAAATTCAGTTCCTATCAGTGTACCAAATAAGGAAGAATTTAGGATTATGGTATGCTGTAACTGGTGTTGCTCGTGAGAATCTGTTAGATTTACTTGGTGTTCACTGTTGAAGTATTTGTACTTATAATAACACATTTCTCATCCTTCTTATAATTCTCATTTCCAGTGAGAATTCCATGAATGAGGCTGTATTTTATGTGTAAGGGGAAAAAAAGAAAAGCTTTATGCTGGAAGCTAGCCGTAGAATCTAGAGAGATTGCTGCCAGACTTTTCTGATGGGATTTCATTCCAACCTATGCAGCCTCCTTGACCTCAGTGGGGCTTGCAGCTAGTGAAAAAGTGCTCACTTCACACGAACGCTTTGTCTTCAAAAAACCCCAAGAAGTTTTCCTCTCTTCTCTAATGATGATTGGAATACTTATTTTGGTCTCCAAGTATAAATGTTTTGTCTTCGAAGATGGTAAAGGTAGAAATCTTTTTGTGTCTGTTCTGCATTCAGTGGTGAGTCACATGGATTGGTACTTCATAGAATTACTATTTGTTTATATGAATAACACAATAAGAGGGTGTTGATCAGTAGTACAAAACCTAGTTGGAGGCCAGGAACTGGTGGTGTGCCAGGGGGATTTTTACAGAGTCCTAAGTTTAACATCCTCATTAGTGATCTGAATGATGGGACAAAGTACCTCCTCAGCAAATTTGCTGATAACACAAAACTGGGAGGAGTGGCTGATACACCAGAAGGTTGTGCTGCCATCCAGAGGGACCTTGGCAGGCTGGAGAAATGGGCTGACAAGAACCTCATGTAGTTTTGAAGTTGTTCATGAGTGTTGGTTGATTTTATAACAAAAATACAGTAAAATTGCTGAAGCACTATGCAAAGGTAAGCATTGATTTGTACCATTTCCTATGCATTGGTGAATATGGGAAACATACCAACTCATTTGTCAGTTAAAAGCCATAGACCTTATATCTCTCTTTCCACTTCCCATCCTCCTGCCAAGTCTGCTTTCTTCCATGAGAGGCTGAATATGATGTGGTACTTACTTTAAATTATTTCCTAAATAACTCTGTTGCTATGGCAGCAACTGCTGCTGCTGCTGGAATTTACGTGCAGAGCACTCCAGTCAGGAGATTTACAGAGAAGTAATTTAAAATGGTCAAGTTTGTCAGCATTTTTGTAGCCCACCCACAAAGCAGTTCATTATGCATCTCTTTGCTAGAAACCAGAAGATCTGTTATGACAAGCGCAGTTAGCAATATAATAAAAGAGAAAGAAAGGCCCGAGCTATCTAATATATCTTGGCTAATTTTTTAAATTCTTGCAGAATGTAATTTGCTATTATGTAGGAACAAGACCTCAGTATGATCCAATGATTAAGTGCAATGTCATTTCATGATTTTGCTTAAATAAGGCTGAGCTCTTTTTCCAAACAGCTTTTTGATTTTTTTTTCAAAAAAAGACTATACCAGTATACCACTTTTTGAAACATTCTGACATTGCTTTTGAAAGTATTGTAGGACTTCTAACCTTATACCTTGACACCTGCTTTCAAAGGCGAAGCCCACACTTGCTTGATTGCAGGAGTAGTTTTATATATAGATCTAAGAGAATACGAGTAGCTGTAAGGGCTGGGCTTGTCTTCCTCTTCCTTCTTACACTTCGTGAGATTGTAGCTTTTTCCTGAGTAATAGTAGTGAATGATGTAATTTTGACTCTATGAGAATTAAATTTGTACAACAGCACTGAAAGTTATGACAAAATGAAATTACGGATTTGAAGATCTACTGGTTCAAAGGTTTGTGTCATCCCTAACACTTAACATTTATTTGCCTTTTGTTTAATATTGTTCATTTTCTGCATTCTTCAATCAGTAATCAATTTAAACCTGCAGCATTATCTGTGAAGTTGGGCATCTTTCTTTGTTCTGTGGATATGAAGCAATGCATATGTCATATGGTATATGTGGCAGGTACATACAATGAATTAATTTGTTGATGTCTGTAGTGGAACAGGAAAGAAAGATGAACTATCTTTGTCCATTCCCTGTGAATTCCAGAAGCTTTTCCCATTGTGAGGCAGCATTGTTACATTGGGACATGTTGTTAATCAATGAGCAATTCTCTGTTCCTATAGTCCATATAGAAACTCCCTAAGAATGGAGTCCAGAAGTTGAGAAACAGTGCAGAGCTATGGAGAAAATCAGGAAAATCCCTTAGAAGTTAATTAAGGTATCAATCTACCTTCTCCCCAAGTGGCTTCAAAGCACCTGTTACCTTGACTAAAGCAAATAATGTCCTTTATTGCAGTAAAACATGAGTTAAAAACAGATAAGTACCTGTTTTTCCCTGGTTTAAGTGGTTTATAGGCCCTTTTTGTATGGATGTACAAAATGAAAATAAAGGTTATACTTTGAGCAAATGAATGTAGATCACATCTATCCTTTCATTTATCCCTTAATCAGTCCTTATTTTGAACAAAAGAAAATTTTAGCTATTTCACAAGCCTTGAAATAAAAATCGACTTTAAAAGCCAACTGATTTTCTTTTGAAATTTAATTACAGATATTACATTGGGATGATTTGAAATGAATTTTGACTTAAAATGGAAATTCAAAGTACATATGACAAATATCTCCTGGTTTTGTTATATTCTGGAAGATAAAAATCACCTAATTCAAACAGCTTTGGGAAATTGCATGGCATATACTAAGTTTCCTAAGGGAGGGTGAGAGGGTTCAGGCATCCATCCTTCCTTCCTTCCTTCCTTCCTTCCTTCCTTCCTTCCTTCCTTCCTTCCGTCCTTCCTTCCTCCCTTCCTCCCTTCCTCCCTTCCTCCCTTCCTCCCTCCCTCCCTCCCTTCCTCCCTTCCTTCCTCCCTCCCTCTTCTTCCTTCCTTTCCTCCTTTCTCTCTCTCTTTCACTATACTTTTAAGAATGGGATTAAGGTGCGTTTTATACGTTTCTGGAAATAAATGTGACCTGTGACCAGTGACAACACTGTATGCACACTGTTGATAGCTAGTTATGAACATTTGATCTAACAAAACAATGTTACTTGACCTTATCATACTCAAAATCAAGCATTATGCAAATTTATGCTCTCAGAAAAACCACTAATTACATCCTTAGATCTGTGTTATAGTATGTAAAACAGAGAACTATTAAAATACAAATGGAGTATGTGCAGCTTTAATTGGAGACTTTGAAGAAGGATTTGAATTTTAAAAATGCATTTCCCTGTGAAATCATTTACAACAAACAGCAGTCTATCCATGAGGCTAAATGGAAAACACGAGTGAAAAATAAATGCATTCATAAACTATTTTTTTTTCTACCAATATCTACAAACTACACCAAAGTGAGATGGAGCAAATATGTGCCTTAAAAAATTTCAGGGCTTTGATTGCCACAAAGAATTTGCCTTGTATGATGACTTGTTATTCCATAAAAAGACACAGCAAGCTCAGAGTTTCAATAATATCTCTATTAAGTCTGGAATAAAGCAAGTCATACTTTTACTTAATTAAGGAGTACCTGAAATTTGTTAACCTTCTATACAAACTGTTACAGTTTGAGAAACTCTTTGTTATGTGAAACTAATGAGGTAACCTAAAAAGTTGACATGCCTTTAAAGAAGAGAAAATGTCTTAATATATTTGAATTCACAAGCGCTTATTTATGAGGTAATAAATTGCTGAATGAAGTAAATACAGTATGATGCTTTATCAGCTTTGCTAATCAAAAATAGTGAGATGACAGGACTGCATGGCAAATACAGATGCCTACTTGCAAAAGTTGAAAGTCTTGATGAGTCTCTTATTATAAACCCTTTTGTTTGTTATGTGTAAGAGAGATATTCCATACTGCTTCCTCGTGCACTCTGTCTTCCTTGCGCAATTATACTGTACCTAAAATGAAAAGGGCAAATCTGGAAGAGTCTTGGTAGGGTGTGGTGCATTTGGTGGAAGTTTTGATACCTGGTTTTGGCTGGGAATGGAAGAACAGATGATGTAGGGTAATGCCATACCAAAGAGGGCACATGCTAGGTCCTCAGGTCTTGGCAGTGGATCATTAGTCTTGAACAGACTTTCTCTAGACTATGTAGTTGAAGGAGTAGTTTGTATAAAAACAGACGCTCAGGACTAAATGCAGCATGCAAATAATTGTTTCTGTAAACTTGCAGACTTCAAAAACTCTTGCCTTTTGGCATCTGCCTTCTCTGCCTGCTTTAACTATTTCTGGATTTACTGGCTTGCTTATAGGTAGTACTTTCAAAATTCATTATCACCATCATTAAATCTCTTAGAAAAAATGCTCAATATATGGTTGAAGATGCATACTGAGATTGCACCTAGGGCTGGTACTACCCTGAGCAGAATTACACATATTTGGGTTTTTTTTTTTTGTGGTTTTTTTTGGTTTTTTTTTTCTTCCCCCAAGCCTAGTAAGTGGGATTTGTTTTCATTTTGTAAATTAATGTCTACATTATTACTGTAGACATTATTATTTCTTTTTTCCTTGTAGGGGCAAAAGGGAAGGGTGAAAAATGATAAGATTTCAATGCTAAGGCCATATTGCCATTGACAGAATACCAGCTGGGCCTCAACTAGGGTTGAAGCAGGAGCCATCCTAAAAGTTAGTTTACCTTAATATTAAAGAAGCTTATGGTCTGACATGCCAAGTTTTACACTGTGACCAAAGAATCTCAGAACTAAAAATTTCCTAAAAGCTTGTAAATTACTGAACCTTTTGACTGTTCTGCTTGTGCAGAGCTTGACTTTCTCTGTTTGGCAAGGAGCCTTAAAACATGGTATGGTAATATTTAGGGTCACTCTTCACTCTTCGTCCCCTCAAAGTACTGCTATTAAAGATACTGCCTACATCTTTTATTCTTCTTTCGGTTCAGCCAGTTATAAAGTTTGAGTCCCATATAAAGTAATAGTAACAACCCCACACACTTTTCATTGCTTTTTGCTTTTCTTCTAGTACACGTTACTCGTACTTTTGAGGAAGATTTCAAAGGCTGCCACACTTGTTGCACAGATTAAAAGTTTTTTTTAGTCATGCTAAGTGGACTCCAAAATAAAAAATCTGCTCTAGGAAATAGCTGTGCTACCGGTGAGACATTCTCCTATTTGAGGTGTTATGTGTGGCAGGCTTTTGGACAACTTGATAAATTGTATAGTGCGTGTTTTTTTATTGTTCCTGCAGGAAAATGAAGACATGCAGATTTAAATTTAGTGCCTTGAATGTGGGAAGCTCTATGGAACTAGGAGGTGGCCATTGTCTCATAAAACCTATTTGTTTTTACTTGTCCAACTTGGAAATTCAGGGGTGTGCCTCTGAATCTAGGTGGTCAGTCAAGACTGCTTTTAGAGGAGGCAATGATTTTCTTCACTGCTGATGGAAGGAAGGAACGTAAGAAAGAGATGTTACAATTCTTGGTAAATTAAAAGCAATGATTACAAAATAGGCCTTAACAGTAATTTTTGACCAGGTGCATAGATCTAGCATTTCAAATACCTTTATATGGCAAGACACGCTTTTATGAAGAAGTAGTTTAATACGTGTGCAATCTCTAATGTTTTTTTAAACTGATTTTAAAAAGAAAGCATTCCCAAAAGAGTCATGCATACTTTGCAATAATTATGTAATTATGTAAATGAGACCACTGCAGAGTTTTAGACTGTAAAATGTCCAGTGCTGCTTATTAGGACTAAAAGTATGTATGGGAAGAATATATTCCTTTGAGCAGGGCACAGCTAGTGTCCTTTTTATGTAATCAAATAATCTTGCAAATTTCAAGGATCTCTAAAATTCCCTGCTATAAAAATGCAATCAAGATGATGATAGTAGTTCTTGTGGAAATTTGTTGGTGGTAGCTTACTAACCAGAATTCTTTTTTGTTTGTAGATTATGTAGTTCAAGTCATATACTTTGCAGTTGTGTATAGTTCAGTACAAGTCGCTGAATGCTAATGAAATATGTTCTTTATTGAAAAAAGATTACATTTTGGGTGTTGAAAATTAGGAGACTTCATGCATTCAAAATGGCCACTTGCATCAGCATTCTTGTAAACCTTTTAAGTTGAATTTGGCTGACTTCAAAGGCAGCCATTTCTGTTGATTTTTGAGAATTACCTATCTTTGACTGCTGTAAGGCAGAGCAGCATTATGAGACAGAGGACAGCACACCAGAGAAAATAGACTAAAAGCTAAATATTTTTCTGAATAATCTCAGTGCCCTTTAGCTTTCTTGTCCTGAGATAAGGATTTCTTTTTCCTCTGTAATCCATTAGGTTAATGGATGTAGATGGCTTCTGTTTATTTAGACACACCGTGTCCTTCTCATCATTAATCAGTTTAGAGTAAGTTTGCAGGGTACAAACCTCACAGTCCCCAAAACGCTGCATTACATTTCTGCACTTACTACAAGTCTGAGTAACAACATAGGGATGATTTGTCCTGTGGTTACACAGCAGCCCACATAGGAACTATTTAAAAAGAAAGGTGTCTGGCCCAGTCCAGAGCATGCAATGTTATGAAACTCCATATCAAACCAGGTTTTTAAAAACAATTCTCAATGTCTGTGAGCTGTTTTTTACGCACTAAGAGCATATACTAGAAGACAGGTGACTTGCTGTTTCAATAACATTTCACAAAATGCCAAAACCACACATTTTCTTGGAAGAGATGGAAAAAGGAAAGGAAAAGGATGAGACTTTCTTAAGTATTACCATGAGGGAGAAATTCTGTCCTTTTATGAAATATGAATTTCCATGCTTATCATGTGTAATGGTATGTTGAGGTCAAGTAAAATGGCAAGCTCTCTTCAGAACATGGTGAAGATAGCAGAAAAGTCTAAAGATAAGAAGTGATGCATTTCAGAAAATCTTACTTTTTATTCTAAGAGCAGAAAGAAGCTGTGATTAAACTCTTGCCTAAGCTATAGATGACCCAGTTAAAGCTTTGTTCATAACAGAAACTGTAACTTTAATCAAACCTATATATAAAATCTAATTATGTTTCAATGTGTATTTAAGATTGAGAATGTATTTGTGCTTAACTGGGGGCAACAAGTTGCAACTTGCTATATGCAATTTTGTTCGTGGATGAGAATGAATCTAATAATGTAATTCTGTTTGCTTTATAGTTTAATTGATTTTAAAAATTCTTATGTAAGTCTTCATGTATTTTTACTTTGTCAAAACCACTTTTTATTATCTTCCTCTATGCACAGCTGTTTGGTTTATTTCTATAGATATGCAAACTGTAGCTTCCTGCAGCTTGCTTTGGCTTTGCAGACAGGGATTTCATGTTACAGGAAAATAAATGGGAGCAGAAGAAATTTCTACTTACCTGTAAGGTAATTTACATGTAAGGAGTTTTAATATCATTGGTTTTTTTCAGTGAAGAGTGGAACACAGGAGTAGTAGTGGTTGTTAAAAAGTAAAATATTTGACTTTGAAAGAACTGATCTTTGCTATTTATAGAACAATATATAAAAATGAACTTTCAGAATAAAGTACATGAACATTGCCTTCTAGTAAAATTAGTGAGGGAATGGAAATATCTATCACCCTGAAAATAGAAAACTGTTATCACTTGTCATTAGATTCAAACTCATGGTTTTTGTTCTTCCCAACTGACATGGTTAGTTTCCTGGAGCAGTCTTACATATTCCTTGTGTTTGCCTTCCATGGAAAGAAATGTTATGTGTCAGATTAGAAGTAATGGATGTAAAAATTATCTACTTACTGGAGGAAAATGTATGAAATGGTTACATTTCTGGATCAACCAGAAAGCTAAAGTGGAGCCTCAAAACAATACACAGAAAATAGCACTCCTCCTTCCCTTTTCCTGTTCCATGTCCCTAAGCTGCGTTTTCTTTTGTGAAAGTTTTGTGAGCCAAAGGAAAAGTCAAAGAGTAAAGACGATGAGACAGCTGGAGATAGAGGAATTGGTGCAGAAGAAAAATAGGGTGTTCCAGCTGAACAAGTGAGCAAAGAAACTATGTGTGTCTGTGTCTTCCTGCATTCAGAAGAATTAAAGTCTTAAATTCATTTTAAACAGGACCCTAACCATGATTTGTAGGTCTAATAATTTTCCTACCTCAAGCACTTTTTCATTGTCTGTAATAAGCTTGAAGAGTCTTGACTTGAACTAGCTGATCAGGAGAGGTGTGAGAAATAGCACACTTCTCTTCGCAAGCAAGAGCTAATCCTGGTGTAAGCATGTTTCCCTGTATTTCTTTGTGTAAAAACTAGGTTGTTTGGATGTTTTTTTGGTGAGGGAGAATCCTGCTTTAAACAATGCTGTGCTTCTGGCCTGTTCTCCAAATGACTCATGTGACTGGAAAAGGAATGAGTGATTAGAGTTCTAAGTGTGTGATGGCTACTGCAAGTGTCAAAGGATCTGTCCTACATTATGGCTCTTATCACATGGTCCAGACTTTGTTGCAGAGTGGAGAGTTGCAGGGTTCAGACATTCTTAAAATGATTTGCTACATTTATAAAAGTACTTACTTTCATCTGTGATTATCATTAAATAAAAAGAAAATAATTATCTCCAAAGCAGTAGAGAAGAAACTGAAATTGATTTAGTGTCCATGGCCCCAGTGACTTCCCAAACTAAACTGTATGTGCTCTTTTATTCTGACATTCTTTGTTCTAATTGAGTAATGTTAAAATTCTATTAAATGCAAGGGAAACGAAATTGGTAAAGGGTCTAGAGCGCAAGTTCTACAAGGACCATCTGAGGGAGCCAAGGATGTTTATCCTGGAGAAAAGGAGGCTCAGGGGAGACCTCGTTCCTCTCTACAACTGCCTGAAAGAGTTTGTAGAAAGGTGGAGGTTGTTACTGGGTTCTCCCAAGTAACAAGCAATAGGAGAAGAGGAAAAGGTCTACAGTTGTACCAGGGAAGGTCTAGACTGCATATTAAGAAAAATTTCTTCACCTAATGGGTTGTCAAGCATTGGAACAGGCTGCCCAGGGAAGTAGTTAACTTTAAATACACCTGGAGGTATTTAAAAGATGTGTAGAAGTGGCACTTAGGAACATAATTTAGTGGGGGACTTGGTAATGCTGGGTTCACGGTTGGATATTTTGATCTTGAAGGTGTATTCCAACCTAAATAATTCTATGATCTGAAAAATCTGGAGATTTTATAATGAAGTTGCATTATGTTTTCAAGGACTTTTATTTTGCTTATTATAGCTCATTGTCAGAAACAAGATTTCCACTCTTTAGGTAAGTACCTTTGCTTCGATAAACACAATTAGGTGATTGTCATTAACACCAGCACCAGCAGCTCCCTCCCGTAACTGGCAGAAATAACAAAATTTCATTTATTGAAGAATATTTCCTGGGGACATGCTTGAGTGACAGCTCAGTAAAGATCAAACAAATTACATTTTGCATAGTAGTTAGTGCACGGGCTTCACTGATCCCAACTTGAACCACCACATATGACCTTTATTCTGTCTTTTTCCTCTTGTCCTCCTTCCTTGTTTCCCTTGCCCTAATACATAACATTCAAATAGATAAGAAATAGTTTAGTATCCTCATCTCTGATTTCCATAATCATAGTAAGTAGTAATTATTGCAAAATGCAGCCATAGTAGAGCTCCAACAATCCTTGCTCCAACAGCTAGAAAACTACAAGGTGTCAGTGTGGCACTTTCTGTGTAATTACATTGATACTGTAACTTAATTTTCATACATTGAATGAGTTTGCAGTTTGCTTTTCTCAAGGGTGCCTAAAAGTCAAACATCAGAGTTCAGGTCTTGAGATATGCTGCTGTTACTACAGCATTTGACATTGTGTATTGTAGCATTTCAAAATGGTTTGTTAAGCTTTACTTTTTCCCCCTCATGGAAGGAAACAGTAACATGCCAAAGAAAAGGTGCTTGCTAAATAAGCATTCATTATTTCTGTACTTATTTCTTGTTCATATAAATATAGAAATACAGACAGGTAGGAGGTTTGAGAACTCTTGTCCTTATTCAAATACAGAATGCTCTAGTGTCAGTGCAATTTTGAGTTTTGATTGTCCTGAAAGAGATCTACAGCAGAAGTGGGCCAATCTGCAGAGTGCAAAAGTGAACAGAACTGTTGCTTAGCTCAGGAGAGGATTTCTGGTTTGAATTCCTAAAAACTGACGGTTCTGAAAAGGAGTGCCCAATACAGCCCATTGGATTTCAGGGGAGAATGGCCTCTGTGACTGGCCAGGTTTCAGACTGATTTCTATTCTAAAATGCAGGAGTTGTTTTAATATTAACATAATATTTTCCTCTTTTTCTTTTTCTTTTTCTTTTTCTTTTTGGAGTTATTGGCTTTTCTGAAATATTTTCAAACAAAAGTCTTTAGCACATGTCAGGCATTTGGTGCCTTTAGCTCACTGGTTTATTTTGTATAATTTTATAAACAACTAGAAAAAGCTTCTTGTTATGGGAAATACTGATCAGTCTGAGTAAGCCATGCTGCACCCCATTCTCTGTTAAGCGGGTTTATCACTGAGCACTGTCCACTGCTAGACAGAATGGAAGTGATATCTTCCCATTTTACTAAATAGAGTTCCATCTCTTGGGAACCATCAAAGCTGCAGAAGTTTCTTTTGTCCCCACTGTGATATTATCACAAATTAATTTTGTCATAACCTTGGCAGACTTGATAAGGAGTGCTCTCACCCCTCTGCTCTGATAGGCAAGTTTTACTGTAGGACACAGGCAGATATCAACTTACAAAAGTACAAATGATGCCTTGGGGTGATATTTTTTGGTATCTTAATTACATTTTTTTCTAATTTACTGATAAGTGGATGTTACTTTACAAATGTAGAGTTATTCTGTATATCTCCAGACTTGTGTTGTCTCAGCTCTGGAGGTAAGCACTCTAGATATACCATGATACTTTTTTGCTTGCTTCCTCTTCTTCCCCATCTCTTCTTTGCAGACAGGCAATTTTATTTTCATTTATGTGGCAGAATGCATTAAATTACAGATATAAATGAAATAATGCCTTAAAAACAAGGATGTAAATCAGTTGGGATTCACCATGGCTTTCAATGTTGTTGTTAATGAGGTGAAACTTTTCAGGACATCTGGACCTGCTTCAGGCTCCTAGTACTGTTCCTAGACTTTCATCATGCTGACATCTGAAGTCAGATTGTTATATTTGGTTATCAACACATTCTGCTAATATTTAAACTTACTTGGTTCCCCTGTGGTATCCAAATCTTTGAAATTCCTGCTAATCTGAGTCTCACCATCACTCCATTCCAAAATTCTGTATTTCGCTTTGCACCCTTCTGTGATCAAACTTTGTCATCTCTAAGAAACAACGTTTCTGTATAATATCTAAGTGGATGGTGTAGGCCTGAAGTTAATTGCTGTTTCTCCAGGGAAGGCAAAGTGCCATCTCTTGTTGAAGATATGAAAGTTGTTTGTCCCTAATTTGATACGAAAGTAAATTAATTTTGTCGTAAGATCCTGTGAGCTCAGGTTTGTGTTCAAGAAGTCAAAGCCTGGAGTCCCTTAGAGGGTCAGGCTAGTTTGAAGATGCTTTAGAATCTAAGTAACTGTGGATTGCCATAAAAAGCAGTAGAACTGGTTCAGGGATTAAACTGGCTCTAAGATTTCATGACCCATAATGTGAACTTTATATTATATCTAGCCCATTTGAAACTTCATTCTAGATTTTCTGATATGTTCAGATTGTCTACTTACAGCACCTGTTAACAAAATCTTTTCTAAAGAAATGGATTGTGAAAATATATTTGAAGAGACCTCTAGATTTTATACTTTTGAAGGCATTAGGAACTCTGCTTGAGTAAATCTTTTGTTCTCTAATTAATTTTTTTTTTCCAGCAGAACTCTCCTTCAGTTTTGCATGCATAAAGTAACTTGGATGCATAAAGTATGCAAAATTTGTCCCTGAATCCCTAGAATGCCTAGGAGAACACAAACCAGCATCTCTGTCTTCCCACAGTTCTTCTTCTTGGCATGAGATCCAGTGACTGAGATTTTTTGCTTTAGATTTATCCTCTATACCAAGAGCCAAGTAAACAGAGAGGTATGAATTTTCCTGTTAATGTAGAGCTGAATTTAAAGCATATGTTCTACTTTCTGGAATTTTTAAAAATTCCTTTTAGGAACTATTTTCCTTTTTGACATCCTTGAGACATTTGAGCAAACATGGTGTTCATCTACCTTGAGAACCATGGAAAATGATGGTCAGATCACTTTAAACTGTAACTCACAGTTAGGTTTTTGTTTGTTTGAAGATCGAATTCAAAGTGATTTGCAATGAGTACAAACGTCCAGTTCTTGCCAAATTTGCCTCAGTTCTCCAATCATTTTTAACACCACCTCCAACACAATTTAGAGTCAAATTTATATTTGTTCTACAGTCATACTAAGATTGCAGTGGTATGTGAGGCGCTTCTGAATTTGGCCAAGGCTGCTAAGTGGCTGCTGGCACCAGTTTGTCAGGGATTATGGCATGTTTTTTATAGTTGTTGCAAAAATTTTGAGTTGCAGTTGGGAAACAAAAAGCTTTTATAAAATGATACATATCTGAAAAAATATACATTGTGAAAACATGCTGTGTTGAATACTGAGAACTAAGTCTTATGCATTCCCTGCAAGACAGAAAGGTCTGCAGCTAGAGTTTTTCATTGATTTCAGATTAAAATGTGAGATTGAGTTCTGTATTAAAAGTTTTGAATATGAAAATGAGTAGTGGGATGTCATGTCCTTCCTGCTGATAAAGTTTTCAAAGGCAAATCATAATATCTCAGAGTTAGAAATAACTGAGACTTATTCTTCACATTCTCATTCTTGTTCTAGGAAGATGTAGAAGAGAGATTGGTTTGCCTGAAGAGCATATTTGGTTAACCATGAGACAGTTAATGGTGATGCTGAAGTGAAACTGAAGAATTCATATTTCTGAGCTCTTATGTCAGTCTTTATGGAAATACAGGTGAACATGACTTCAACAGCTTAATTGCAGTTTATGATTTTAGGTTTTATTTCCTACCAAAAGCTACACTAGAATTATATTTTTTTTTTGTGCTACAGAATCTTGATTTTTCAGACAGATAGTGTGGTAAACTCTACAGCTGCAGAATTAAAAATACCCCAGGCTTTAGTATGGTTTGTTATTTGATTCTGGTACTTTACTAGTTATTCCTATGCTCTTTTATAAAACATTTGGAATACATCCTTCAGGAAAGTATGCATAGTTCTTTTAACATGTTTTGTTAGGTAATAAACTGTCTTTTTTTTTCCTGTCTAGTTTTAATACCAGTTTTTTCAGCTGCTCTCTCCCTACCTACAGGTACACCCTTGGAAGTCTATCTGCACAGGGTGAATTCTACCTCTCTTATGCCATGCCTTCTGTAACATTTATAACTCTTCCCTTAAGTCAGATAAATGAAGGCTGCTTACAGCATGACAGATAACTGTGAGTCTGAACACAATTTCAGCATAACTTTACCTGTGTCAGACTGTTCTTATGCCCTTGATTATATAATATGGTATATCTTCAACAGATTAATGCCTGTAAGCAAAGAGGAATCTTTGACACAAGTGAGTCTGTTCATCAGAGTGGTTTGTTCCATGGCATGGCTCCAAGCACCCTGAACACAAAGCCTGATATGCTTTCCAGTAGGACTTTGGACTCACTGAAATTTGTGAGTATACATAGGTGCTGGTGAGTTAGAATAAATAAAAATATGAATTCAAGTTTGATAAAGGAAAATGGTCTTGAAGACCTGTGAAGTATGCTCAGGTTTAATTGAGACAGATTCTACTCCCAAGTATTACTGCCAGGTGTGTCTGGCTGTAAAAAGACAGCTAAAATTGAGTTGTAAGAATAGGGTTTTTTTTTTTTCTGTTTTGAATTTTATCTTTACCAATGTTGAGAACTTAAAAGTAGAAGAATGATTGCATGAAATTCTCCCTGAAATAGAGAGAGAATCAGATATTTTATTTCAGGCTTAGTGCACTCCATGCAACACTACGATGACTAACAGCACTCTTCCTGGAAAACATTATTTGGCCAAAATGCTTGTGTGATGCATTATTTAGAGGTAGAAGAATTTGCTGAGCAGAGACATTTGCATCAGCATGAATATTTGACTTTGGTTTGAAACCATTTTTAATTTTTACTGGTGATGGGATTAGATATGATCATCTGACTCATCACTGGGCCCTCTCCCACTTTTCAGAAGATAACTACAGGCCAGTTATCCAGTTCTGATGAGCTCATGAAACAGTTCTCCCTGCACCACAAAACACATTCCAGCACTTCATAATAAACGGCATATGCTGCCAGATGGTAAAAATGTGAAGCTTCTTCAAATGTTTAAATAGTTTAAAATGTATGCTGTCTCCTTTCTCCCTTATTTTGCTCCTCCCTTCAGGTTCTTGCTCACTTCTTTCCCACACCTTCCCCCATACTTTCATGACTTCACTCTCAAGCATCAATTCTTCTTTTCCCACCCCTTCACCCAGCTGCTTCTATTGCTCCTTCAGCTCTAATTCCATTCTCTGCTTCTTTCTTTTTGTCTCTCTTTTTGCCGCTCTCCTTATTTTAAAGCTTTAAATTATTTCCTACATTTTTAATCTGATAATTTTCTTCCAATTTGTCTTTATAAGGTTCTTCATGACTTGTCAGTTCAGAGAGAAATTAGAGGGGTGAAATTAACACTTGGCACCTTCCTCAGGTGTCCAGTGGCACTTAAATCATAACAAAAGTTCATCAGTTTTTGCTTTCTGCTTATGAAGATGATGTAACATATTTATTGCTAAAATCAAAGCAGTTCTGTACCTTAATATGGATGACATATGTGTTTTTCAGAAAAAGATCTGAAAGGTTAAAAGACCACTCCTTGAAATGTATCTTTCTCAGACTCTTTGGTCTGCCCCGTTTGTACTTCCATACCAAGTAAAAGCAGTTCTGATGATGGGAGACAGGGTCACTTCCAAATTTCAAGAGACCTAAAATACATTTTCTTTGTTTTGAATGAAGTTCTCATTCTGTTCGGTTTTCCCTGATTATATTTTTTGCAAAATACTGCACATCACTCAGATCTGTTTTCTCATCTCCCCTCCATAAATCCTCTGTTTTCATACATTTGATGCAGTGCATGCAAACTCTTACCAATCTAAAGTACCCATCTTGGTGTGAGCCTTGCAAATCTTTGGGTGTTTTGGGAAATACGAGTTACACTTTATGTGAGGAGTACTTGGAAACACAGAAGAAAACCCATTTAATTCAATAGGGAGTGTATCACATCTCTTTTTTTAGATATGATTAGGGTGCAGTGAGGAAAAAAATGCCTCGAAGATAATGTCTATCAATGTTCTAGTGTTCTTTTATGCAGCCACTGTCTCTTGTGAATATTTGTTTTTGATTTCATATTAATTGGTAAATATGCATTTGTTCAGTGTTTCCTTACCACTTTGGAGCATGATTTGCTTCCTCCATCCTTACACAGCCATCTCAGTCTCACAAATAAAGACCTAAGTCTAGCTCAACTTTTATTCATCAAACATAAGTTATGACAAGAAATATTGTTTCATTTCAGCTCACTCAAATGGTTCAAAATTGTTGAATAATCCAGACTAGTTTGCAGTGATTTAATATGGCTTTGAACCTTAACAATGATGTAGGTAAACCCAAAATATTTTAGACTTTTTCCAGACTGCCTTTATGTTTCTGCATAACAGAAATGTGAAGTCTTTTTCCTTTCATTTCACGACTGAAAATATGTTTGAAATCTTGTCTCTTTCTTCATGGGACAGAAAAAGTCTTGGTCTGGCTCTTCCAGCAACTGATGGGTTTTCTGTTTAATTTCATTGCATATGTAAGAGTTTGGATTTTTAAGTAGACTTGAATAGGAGCTGGGATCTTTTAGTGTGAATGAAAATGACCTGATTCTCCTTGTTTCTACCTTCATATCTAGTGTCCCATCTCCTTAGCCAAATGAAGGTTGTGTGAAACCCTGATTGAAACAAGATGTTCTTTTGAGAACATTATATGTTCCAGAGTTATAAATTTAGGACTACTGGATTTTTGCCTGAGAAAACCTAGACAGACATGCAGGTGGATGTGTTGTAGAGTACACATGATGTAAAAAAGTTTCTTAGGGATCCAACCACTATATATGCTCAGTCAACCCAGCGGCTGGACCGCACTCAGTGGGTGGAATGATGCTGGAGTTGCTAGAATGCTGCAGGCCACGGCTGGGACTCTTCTTAGTTTACTATATTTGTGCAGTTGATTTAGTGCCTTCAGATTCTCTTTACGGTCAATGCGGATAAACAGATACTTTGTGGGATTTGCTTTTTTCCAGCCAAATGTAGATGTTCTCTTTAGCAGAGGGAAATCACACCCTAGAGAAGAGTGTTGGGCTAAAAAGAGAGCTCAGAAGGATTGGCTTACAGGCAGATGCCTGCATTGCCTGATGAAATCCATTTAGATGTCAGCAAATCCCACATAAGTGTATTCCCTCATAAGAGAGGGCCAAAAGCTTTGCAGTCTTTTTACCCTCACTGCTTTTTCCAGGTCCAGCCTAAACCCAGTTTTGTCCTGCTGTTTGTAGCTGAACTTGTTTGAGGCAGGAACTTGTTTGAGGCTCTTATTGCTCAATAATATTGCTCCTCCTCTGACATGAGGAGCCAGAGAATAAGCCTGTCATCAGAATGAAGTGTTTTTCATATGAGAGATGTATTTCAAAGCTTAGAGAATCTGTAGCTTCCTGAACAAGTCCTTCACAGAGTCTGTTTGCAGAATAAAATAAACCACTTGCCTCAGGCTTTAGTTACATGATATCAGAAATACAGAAACACTGGGGGAAAAAAAAGGCAAAAGAAGGGGTGAACAAAGTCACTCGAGCACTGCAGTGTAGAGGGGAGCCTTGCAGAGGAGTGAAGCAAGTGCTGTCTCTTTTTTCTAGAGGTGTTTTTAAAGAACTGAAGAAAGATAAGTCTTTCGTGATGATAGTCCTCAAACTGTTAATGGGCTGTTGAAATAGCTCAAGGCTGATGATGGGAAGGATAGACTTTTTTTCCTTTGACAGCTGAAAAAATTGTTCTTTTTTCTTTACAGACCTGTGCAACAATAAGTATTAAACTAAATAGTGTGATAAGACTGTAGACAGAAGGATTTTAATTTGGTCTTGATTTTGGAAAGGAGTGGGTGATGAAAATCCCATTTTCCAATTGAATTTTAGCTCAGAGGTTGAAGAGTAGATTGTATCTAACAAAATAAAAACCAAATGTAGAATTGAGTTTTTTATATCCTATCAGAGGGTGTAAACTTTTTAAAAGCACATTGCTGTTGTCGACAGCTGTATAGTCTGTTGTCAAAGGAGTTGACAAAACCTAACAGGACCTGCAAGGCTACCTTCCCTCCTTTAGAACAATGACACAATACCCTGCTTCACTTAAAGATTTGTGGAACTGCACCAATGGTTGAAATAATCTCTACAGATGATTTCAAGAAATGAAATGTAGATGAATAAAACTTGTCCAAGCTTTGGCAAGACAGAGGTTGGAAAATCAATCTGCAATATAGAGAAAATGTCTGTGAGGTCAGTGAAACTCAGGTAAGATATGAACCCTAACATTATGTCTAAGGATGTTTGAGGTAGGATTATACCTGGAAGGCCCTGTGCAGGTCCTCTGTGTCCTACCTCACTGCTTTCTGTGCCATTTCACAGGGAAAAACACTGTCCTGTGTCTGGTTGTGACAAAGACCGCCTAAATAAGATGAACTGTGACATTGGCTAAACTTTGAACCAAATGTGAGGCAGCAAAGTTTAGTTTGAGAGTAGTAGCATTCTAAAGGCTCTAGGCCATGCTCTGTCAACTTTAGAAATGCAATTTACACCAGTTTGCTTTTCAGTGGAGGGGATATTTTATGCACAGATCTCTGAATCTTATGCAATTGAGGCTTTTTCTGATATTAGTACTCATATTATCCCCAGCATTTCTTCATATCTCATGCTTTAATTGAGGGACAGTTTGGCAAAATGGTCTCTAGTTTAATATTGCTACCCAAAAAAAGTTTTAAAGTGTTTGTATTTTCTAGTTTCCTTCTGAACCTTTGTAACAGGTAGCTTGTAGCTGGCAAAGAAAATTTGTATAGCCCATTTCCTTCAGTCACTGACTGGTTGGACAGAGATGTGTGAGATATGAAAGTTGCCTGGGTTTGTATCTGGGAGATGATACTAACTGTGTGGTAGCAGTTTACCCTGTCTGTATATTTTTCATAAGGAATTTGATCTTGTCAAGATTTGTGCATTAATTTTCCTTCTTCAGAGAAGGTACCTTGAGATTAAAGGCAGCTTTTTTAGCAAAAGGGTCATTATTATTATATGTTTAAATCCTGTATTAAAGGTGTGTATTTATGGCAGTAAAAGTATGTCTTGAATACTCATTAAGCATCGTAGTGTGAAAGCATTTTCCTAACCACAAAGTATCAGAGCAGCTGGCAGATCCACAGAATTGCTTACTGACTTGTTTAGGCTGAGCTGACACTGACCCTCACCACAAGTCCTCATCATCCATCCTGTCTCTTGCTGGCATAGTGCTTAATCACATCATGCCACTTCCTTTGTTATGTGGGCTGTGTCTCAGAAAAAGAATTCCGACATATCTAAATGGCTTTTTCAGCTGTTCAATCAATTTTTTTATTAAGTGAAATAAAAATATTAAAAATAAATGTTTGGCAAGTTGGAGGATGCCAAGGGAACACCTTTTGCTTCTGGTGGCTCCTTGTCAGGGACATTTCCGTCAGGAGTCATTAACTTACGATTGTTAGGCTAAGTTAATGATACTTAGCTGTACAGCTAATCATTGAGCCTTTATAGAAACTGGTGAAATACATCAAGAATAGAATTCTTTTGCCCTTATATCTGAGAAATGTTTAATATCTTTGGAGATTTTCCATAATATGAAACAAAATGGAGACTAAATCTCAAATGGAATTTGTTTTATAGGTGAAACTCCTCAAGGAAGCGGAACAACTTCAGGGCAGGGTTGTTCTTTGTGAGATTGTAAAGCAAGATGTGAGAACTGCTTGACGAGCTTGTTTTTTTTAAGGGTTTCAAGATACATGAGTCTCTTTTGCTTATGAAGTGAAATCTAAAATGCTGCTGAGGGGAACTCAGTTATACTCTGAAAACTGAAGATAATGGGCAGCCTGCCTGCTCTTACTGTGCAGCATTTACTGTGTTTCTAACTTGTTATTGTTGTATCAGATGACATGGTGTCATTTTCAGAGTGGCATCCTGGGCTTTGGGGAACTTTCTGGTGACTGGAAGATAAAACAATATTTTTTTTTTTTAATGTTCAAAATACACCTTATGCCATAAAATATCAGAAACAGAAAATAGTCTCTCTCAGATTCTGAAGACCTGTAGCTCATTCTTTCTCTGTAATGCCACATACATTGTGGAAGAAAATCATAAAGGAGGTAGAGGAGAAGAATATCTTATTAACTCACATGCATGACCTGAAAGGAAAACCATCTTTAGCACCTCAAACCACAATCTTACTCTTTTTGCATGTGACGAAAGAATTTTTTGAGTGACTGGATAAAGTCAAATCCTGCCTTTTGATAACTTCTTTTAAATGAAATTTGCTGGGTCATAGTTATCCCTTGAGATTGCCTATGCTCAAGAATTGTACCACTTTGTTTATAAATGTTGTGTTGGTTTTATAAAGCTAAATAGCAGAATTATCATGGGAGGAGAGTTGACACTTTTTTGTGATGCAGTCTTATTTCACTAACATTTCAGGTGGTAATGATACCACTTTTTTGTAACTATCAAGTTTAGTCTCAACACTGATATTCTTACAGTTGTGACTGTAAGGCCTCAAGATTCTTAAACTGCCAGTAAAAGCTGAACATATCTTGCTATTTTCTTGAAACAGGCTGTATTGGAGTGCTGTCTTGACTGTCACCTAGCCTTCTGACAGCATTTATTTATTTATAGTACCACTTTTTATTTTTTTTCTGTGACAATAATTCTTGACTATCAAATCACTGTTTGAGTGTGAGTAAATCCTTACAGTTCTTCTGTGCATTAATTTTGTCCTCGTCGTTACTTTTAGGTGGTTACCTAAAATAGGTTTAGATGGATACTGTCTGGAGAAGGACTTGGGCAGGAAGGTTTCTTTTCTGGGGTAAGCAGCATTGGTCCCTTGGGAGAACCCCCTGGCGGTGTCCTTGTAGGAGTGGCTGTGGACTGCAGCTGAAACTTGGTTTGATGAGACAAAATGCTTCTCTCAGTCAGGTATGGTACAAAGCTTTGAGTGACAAGGTCCCCACACAGGG
This sequence comes from Corvus kubaryi, assembly GCF_017639235.1. Classification (NCBI taxonomy): domain Eukaryota; kingdom Metazoa; phylum Chordata; class Aves; order Passeriformes; family Corvidae; genus Corvus; species Corvus kubaryi. Next base: position 48,135 of record NW_024582081.1, read on the forward strand.
TAGTAGGGGGTAATGAGAGGAGACCTGTGCAACAGAATAATTGGTGTTGTCCCCATCACACACACTTTAGGGCCATTATTTCAGCCAGCCTCTTGTCTGGTCCCATGGTGCAGTGGATAATTAGGAGCATACTTCTGTGTTTACCTTGGTGTGGAAAGAATTCAGCTGATGTCCTGTGAGAAGACTGCTTCATAATGCGAGGTCTCCACAGCTAAGTGGAAAGCTTGCCTTGGAAATAGATTTGTCATCTAAACTGGTGCACTAATGTAGAACAGTTCACAGGAAAGCTAATCACCCTGTTAGGAAATGCCAGCAAGAAGCACTTCACACTAGATATCTAGCCCTTGGGTATGGTACATACCATGTGATCTCCACAGCCATGGATTCACTGGGGGCATTCAAGGTCAGATTCTTGGCATCCTAACAGTTTTGCTCCTACAAATTTCCAGCTAAAAAATAATATGAAGTTGCATTTTGTATCTGAATGTAATCTGTTTTCATATTTTATGAAACATTATTGTATTTATGTTAGTAGTGATATTTTATTCTTCCAAAGAAATGTTTTTCAGTTCAAGTTCCTTAGGTTCTTAATGACAGTACTTGGAATTGCTAAAGTATGAATACCATCCAGAAGTGAAGCCTTTTAAAACCATACTTAATAAGAATCTTTCTGGAATAAAAGATGGTTTTCCTTTGTAGAATGTTGAAATTTTAAGCGTATCTGTTAAGGAAAAATTATTCTTTGAAAAACAATAGAAAACTGAATAACTCTAAATGAAATTAGGAAATTTTTAAATTAACAATTGCAAAGGGTTCTTTATTCAATGCATTTCTGTAACTTTTTCTGATGAGTGCTGCTACTGAACAGGAAGATTCTGTGAGTGATTTTCTGTTGTCTTTGCATTTTTTGCTATTTCTTTTTTATTACTCCACTTCAAGCTATCTTTGGGCAATTGCAACTGCAAATTGTCTTTTTAAAGACAAGTTTCATCCTTATATAAGAAATAAACTTTTTAAGTAAGAACAAACATTCACTGGAATGGCCTCCCCAGGAACATGGTGGAGTCCCTGTGACTAGAGGTTTTCAAGATGTGACTGGACAGGGTAATGAATAATCTCATTTTAAGGTTCCCTTTCCTAGGAAAGTTTGGCCTGGAGGATTTCTTGAAGCCTCCTCTAATCTGAGCCGTTCTGTGGTTCTGAAGTTTACTGTCAGTTATTTTGTAATTGATTTAATGGAATCTCTGTATATTCTGTAGTTGCTTGAGTAGCAGTTAGCTAGAGTTCAAAATTTTCCATCAGACTTAAATACTAGGAACTGATGCATATAAAACTTTATGTAGGCTTAGACAGTTTTGTAGTTACAAACACTTTCACTGAGCAATTGGTGTATTTTTCTTAAGTGTAAATCTTTATTTTCTCGCTCCTTGCACTGAGTAATAGCTGTGTCCTCCTCTTGCTCCCTCGTGTAGCTTAGTCATCCAGGATGGCTCTCTGCAAGGCGAATGTTTCAAAGAGCTGTTGGTGGCTATTAATGTATGGTCTGGGAAGCCGTAATTTGTGGTGGTTTTTAACTGTCTGTTTTGAGGTTGGTTTTTTTTTCTGTAAAAGATTCACCTGTCTTTCAGATATATCATATTTGAAGAATATGAGGAAGGCAAAAAGCCTTCTGTTGTGACAGTGTTTTGGTGGAGAGTGAATGTAATTTTTCTTAACTTCTACACATTAACTTCTTCCAGCTATTAATCTTCCTTCATGAGAAGTTTCTCTTAGATGTGTAAAAATGCTTCCACTACTTTGTGCTGTTTTAAATCATGCTGAGGTAATTAGGATATAAAATGGTTGTTCCTCTGTCACCGTGACCTAGGCAGTAAAAAACCAGTATGTACTTGCCATTAGTTCTGCAGGATAATGCATTTTTCAAGAAAGAAATGGAACTGGAGAATGAAAAAGAGTTCAAACAAGGCTACCAAAAGTGTTTCAGAGCTCTGTCTTCACTACAAAACCAGCATGGCTTATTTTAGGAGAGTTAGAAAGCAACTTAGAGGTGATATTTAAAAAGTATATTTAGTATGTGTCATTTTCCCTTACCATACTCTCATCTTAATGCACAATTGCTTCAGTTGATTGTAACTGTTTTGGATCTTGTGGTGGCCTTTTCTAGGAAAATGGAAAGACAGTGGCTTCTCCTGCTTCTGTCTTCTGATATGTGAATGTAATGGTATCTGATATAATGAAATATTAGAAAGCATAGGACAAGATCATTTCAAAAATTAAATCTTAATGCAAGTATAAGGTAAACCTAATTGGGATTCTGAGTTTCTGCCTGAAAATCAAATGAAGGGAGGTATGGAAAGGACTTTCAAACCAGCAATGAATGCGTAGAGGAGACATCTAAAAGGATAATGTTAGAAATATTTGAAATCTGTCTTTAAAATATGAAGCCTAGTATGTGTTTTCTAAAAGTTTTGTTTTGTAAGTATTGTTACTGGCTTCTTTTTTAATGCTCCCTCCTTCCACTATTCATAGTCCAAATTGCCTAGAATGGTACCGAAAACCTAGATCTGAGCTTTGTCACTTCCAGCATATTTCTACTACTCAAGAAGAGCAGTTCAGGGGGTTTAGGTTACAGATCTCCTGGGCCCAGTCTGCAACTAAGCAGGGTTGTAAGCTTCTGAGAGTGGAATGATTAATTTTTGTGCCTGTGTGAAAAGGAAAGTTTGTTATTCCTGAATATATTGGTGAGTTCAGATTGCAGGGGTTTTCATGCATAAGAAGGACTGTGTTTTTCATTATTTTGGGTGGGCTTTGGTATTTCAATTATATTTATATTATATATTTATACTCTTTTTAATCAATTTCTAGTCAGAGATTCTTTTCTCTTTCCTAGAAACACTGAAATGTAATGTTTCTAAATTTTAGCATTCTCCGTGTGCTACAGTTGCTCAGTGACATTATCCAGTTAGCAGCCAAGGGTTCCTGAGGTTCTGAGTCACAGTTCTGCAGTAGGGTGCCAAAATCCTTACTAGACTTCCCAAGCATGCCTGATTGCAAGCTGAGGCTCCTGGGACTTCTAGACTGCCAACTCTGTGACAGAAGCTCTGGCATAACTTTCTTTCCTGTATCTGGCAAACCGTGGGTGCTGGTGTCCTCTGTTAGACACACCTGGCACACTTTTCCACAACCCATAAATCTTAGTTTTGAATATCCCATGGCATGAACAGTCTGCTTGGTATATATGCCCTACATCTACAGATTTCTTTATTTTACCTGCAGCCTTTTGTGGTGTCAAGAATTTTATAGAATGTCTTGGAGGAAGTCTTCTGGCAGGAGAAGACCTACCTCTATGTCCTCATTGTTCTGCAGGAGATAATAGGTGTTAGAGAGTACTCTTTTAAATTAATGCTTTTTTTGGAATGCCAGGTACATTTTGAATTTCATGGTTAAAACATAGAATGCTATTCCTGGAATTGTAAAAGCATTTTTTTCCTCAAAAAAAATCCCCCAAAATTTGGATTGAGGTTTGGATTTTCAGAAAAAAAAGACTGGAATAAAGTACTCATAAATATCAATTTCATGCTCGACTACCACTTTTGAAAAACTCCCCCTAATAAAACAATAGTATCTGATTAATATATATGTTTTTCGAATATCAAATGTAAGGAAGCAAATTCATATACATGAAGAAGTTCAGAAATCTGAATAAAAAATATTTTAGCAGAAGTAACGAGGAAATTCCAGGAAAAAAAAAGTTAAGAATTTCTATGATTTATTCACTTCTATCACTCTGACAGTACTTGTTATTACATATCTAATATGATTTTTATGCCTTACAAAACAGCTACTATTCTGATGATGTTTGAACAAGTTTTCTGAAAGCACTCAGTATTAACTTAAGACTGACAATAAATGTTTCAGAATAACAAACATGGAACTTCAAGTAAGAGCATTATATATTATGGCTGTTTGACTAGCAGAAAAGTAAAAAAACCCTGTCTTTCATAATGGCAAATCAATAAAACATGGTAGTTTAGGTAATGGAGATATTTGGATTTCATTTTTCAGTCAGGCTTATATTGTAATGGAGCAAAATGACTTGGATCTAGCATCTGTCCTAGAAATTTTTCTGCCCATGCACGCCAGCAGTCAAAATGCCTGTGCTCATTTCTGTGTATTTGTGGGTGGAGAGAAGCTAGCAAGGAAAGTCTTCAAAGCAATGTCTGCATTTTTTGTTTTGCTGCTGTTATATAAAAGGCCAAAATAATATTATGAGATCATCTGAGAACCTTAAATATGCAAATATGGGTAACTGTTACCTAACACTTGCTTTTTATTTTCCTGTGCTCACTTGTTAGGTTCAGGGATTCTCTTTTGTAGAAGAACGCCAATTTCTAGGTGTTTGCTATAAGCAGCACATTTAGATTCTGTTTATTTTTAATGAAATAATGCAAGTGTGAGTTTGTGCATTTCTGTAGCTCAGTGGACCTCATTACTCTTATATTTACTTGATTAAATAAAACATTGAGTTCTCCATAAATTTTGCCTATACCCAATGTGTCAGTGGGGTTTCTGGCATCACTAATCAGTCAGGTAATTTATGCTGGTGATGTCAAAACCCAGACAATAAAAATAACATACAGAGGTGAATTTGATTAATTAAGTTTATTGAATTGCTGATTTGAAATGTTTAATTGTATCTGACTGTTATACTGCTTCAAAATATGGAACAGGAAGAGTCTTTCAATATGCCTGGAGAGCACCTACTGCCTTGATAAAAAACTGCTTGGAAGAGATGTTGTTTGCCCAGGAGTGCTACAGGAATTCTAGGGGGAAATAGCTGTGTTACTCCTGGTGATGTGCAACTTTTAATTTAAAATTGTCTTGGTGCCTAGGATTAGAGGATGGTAAACACAAGGCCAGTGTTTAGAGAAGACTTGATATGAAATCTAAAGTACTGCAACCCTGTAAGTCTCTGTTCTATATAATATAGTAGAAATTACTTTAGAATAGACTTTGTGAACTGGTGGATAAATATGATATAGATACAGTAGATATACTTGGGAAGTTTCAGCATGGGTTTTGTGAAAATTACTCTCGCATAACCATTGTTTTGGAGTTCTCTGAAGGATTTGGCTCATTGTTGATGAGGGTGACCTGAATGATGTGCTGCACTTGGACATCCCATACCTAGTGACAGAATCTGGTTTCATAAACCAGAGGCTTTTGTGAAAACAAGGCAGTCAAGACCCAAGAAAGAACATCTTTCCTTTGATAAAAAAATCAGTGGAAAGCCAAAAACTGAGGATAGCAATAAATTATTTGGTTTAGTGATGAAAGGAGGGAGAGAAGACTTACAGGGGTTTGGTCTGAATTCTGAACTGTTCAGTATATTTATAAATGACCTGAAAAAGGGGATAGTGCAATGGCAAGCTATTATGGAAATAGGGCTATGGCTTAACTGTGAGGAATGGCAGAGGTATCTTAAAACATAGTCTGACTGGTTAAAGAAAAGCAGGTAAAATTCAAGTAAATAAATATTGGGATCTCTTTTCTTCCATTAATTCATATATTACATGATGGTTTCCAAGTTGGTCCTTGCTACACAGTGAGTTACTTTCTAACAAGGAGAAACACCAATCAGTCATTACAGATATAGTAATGGAAGCATCAACTTAATGCTAAATAGCAGTCAAAGAAGGAAATAAAATGCTAGTAGTCATTAGGAAGAGAATGGAGAGCAAAGCAGAACATCAGTGAGTGCGGTGTTGCAGAAATATATGGTTTGTCAGCATTCTGAATTCTGTGCAGGTTTCTGCTCTTAACATCATGAGGAAAGAGTGGAGAAAATTCAAAATGAATAAGGGTAGCAACTGAAAAACCTTTCTTATCAGGAAGCTTGTTGCTTGTGCATTCCATAAGATGAAACAACAATATTTCACCAGCGTTTCATTTCTTACAAATAGGAATTTAAATTACTGCTTCCAAAATATGCCTAGTTTGATAGAATTTGCAATTTGAATCCAATTAATGTTATTTTCCAAGCAGTTTTTCAGGGTGCAGCTGAATCAGAGCTTAATGACATCAGCTGGCTAGGTTCCTGTGAACTGCAGTGGGCCTGGAATCAAGCATCCCAGAGCAAATTAAGAGAGGGTTTGGGTTCTTACATAACAAAGCAGCAAAAAATAAGCATTGTGCAGTTTTGCCAAATGTCCATTGGATGCACTCTCCCTTAAAAAACAATTCTTTATGCCTGCATCCTGATTTATAAGGGGGAAAAATGGCCTTTTTAAAAACCTTCATCACTCTTCAGGTTGTTCTTATTATTGCCAATATCTGGGTAAGATATTTTGGGAGAATCCAATAGTGAAATATGTAATAAAGAGTAAGATTGAGAAGGTTTTCTGCTATTTCTTTGTGTAAGAAAACATGCAGCATCTTGAAATGCATAAAGAGATATATTACACAACACTATTTGCGTTAAACCAGTGCTATTTACAATAAAGTTTTTGCAAATCTCAGCTACTCTTCATGTTATCATTTGCAAATAGAGTAGTTTCTCCATTTTTCTATTATTTGCAATTTAAACTAGTATTTCAATCACTGGCAGGAGATATTATTTTTAATAAGCAGATGCCTTCTCTTGCTTTTGGCAACTTTAATGTGAGGGGAAAAAAAAAAAAAGAAGATTTACTAATTAATGTTTTTGCCTGCTGAGGCTCTTTACCTTAAGCAAGCCCTGTTTGTCACAGTTGCATAGCAAGCGTTTTGTCCTGGGGACTAATTGGCAGGCTAGATGGACTGTGACATTCAAAAATATGGAACAGAATTCAAGAAAATAGAATGCAGCCAGAATTTTAGACACTTTTGTGCATTTAAGATGATGATGTGATCTCAGTGGTTTTTCATACAGTTTACAGCTTCTGGATATTTTAAATTGTGATGAATTCTGCAGGCTTTTTTTTTTTTATTTCTTTCCCTTTTTTTTTCCCCCCTTAGAGTAAGCATCTGACTTAAAACCAAACCATTTCTTTTGGAAACTACTTCATATTTTTTTTTAAATGGTGTTGTAATGATGGAAAATCAGTTGTGGTTTCAATATACTCACCCTTGAATGTTGTACTACATTTGGGGTATTTTTTTCCTCTTCTTCCTTTAGTTTACTGAGAAATTTTGTAATTGACTGTAGTGGGTTGATGCTGGCTGGATGCCAGGTACCCATCAAAGCCACTCACTCCCCTCCACAACTGGACAGGGGAGAGAAAATATAATGAAGGGTTCATGAGTTGAGATAAGGACCGGGAGAGATTGCTCATCAAATACTGTCATGGGCAAAACAGGCTAAAAGTAGAGATATTAGTTGAATTTATTGCTAACAAAATCTGAGCAGGAAAATGAGACCTTAAAAAACACCTTCCCCCCACCCCTCCCTCAAAAAACACCTTCTCCCTACCCCTCCTTCCTTCTGAGATCTACCCTCTCCCGCAGTGGCGCAAGGAGATGGAATGGGGGTTATGATCAGTTCATCAGCCATGGTTTCTGCTGCTGCTCAGGCAGAGGAGTCATTCCCCTGCTGCACCGTGGGGTCCCTCCCACAGGAGTTCTCTGTGAACTTCTCCAGCGTAGCTCCATCTCATGAGCAGCAGCTCTCTGCAAACTGCTGCAACATGAGGCCCTCCCATGGGCACACAGTGCTCCCAAAACTGTTGCGCTGTGGGTCACTCTTCCACGGGGTGCAGTCCTCCAAGGACAGGTTGCTCCAGCCTGGAAGCAGGGTCCCCCTCTCTCCACTGGGCCTCCCACCGGATCACAGCCTCCTCCAGGTATCTACCCACTCTGGCGTGGGCCACAGGTTGCAGGTGGATCCCTGCATCCCTGTGGACCTCCATGGGCTGCAGGGGCACAGCTGCTTCACCATGGTCTTCCCTGTGGGCTGCAGAGACATCTCAGTTCCAGTGCCTGCCCCTCCTTCTGCACTGACCTTGGTGTCTGCAGAGTTGTTGTTCTCACATGTTCTCACCCCACTCTTCTCTGGCTGCAATTAGATCTGTGTAACAACTGTTTTTTCTCTTCTTCTTAAATATGTTAACACAGGGGTGTTACCATTTCTAATTGGTCCAGGCTTGACCAGTGGCACGTCCATCATTGGGGCTACCAGGGACTGGCTGTGCCAGACATGGAAGAAGCTTCTGGCAGCTCCTCACAGAAGCCACCCCTCAGCCCCCCCACTACCAAAGCTTGGCCATGCAAACCCAGTACATTAACTGATACAGGACTGTATCGGGTTAAGAAGTGCACATGATTTTACATGGTTTCCAGATGAACTTATTGAGGAAACTTCTGTGGGATAGCTAGATTCTGCAGGTTCCTGCCTAGTATGGAGACTGTGATCTGAAGCTGACATTACTCTTAGTCCATGTGACTGAAGTTCAGATGTTACTGTTATTATAAATACTCTGCTCCTATTGACTCCATTGTGACTACTGATGTAATTCAAAAGATTGAACCTCATTTAATATTTTAATATCCTTTTGCTCTGTCTAGACTTGTCCTGCCACTCCCTTCTTCCTTCATTCTCCATAGGTTTTATATGTTTTCTTGTCTGCTATGTACTCTGTTCAGAATTAAAACTCCGGATTGCTTGGATTGCGGCAGTGCCTGTAAAGCTCAGTCAGGACTTGCACTCTTGTGCTGTGTGTGACAGAAGAACGTGCTATTTTTTCCCTTGGGGAATCCTCTGACAGTTGATCTTGGAGGTTACTTATCCAACTGTAGGTTAGGCACACATCTGACAATTTCCTATATGCTGCAATCCTGTTATGTTTTGTGATAGCACATTAATGACCGAGGAATATGAGCCCAGAATACTTTTCTTTCCCTTTAATGGTGATATTGAGCTCAAGTTTAATCCCTGGTAACATAAATTTGAATTTGAAAAGAACAAATTTGGTGTTCTTTGTCCTTTAAGAAAGCTGAGAAAAAAAAAATCCAAACCCAAAGTAAACTAAACAAACCTGTTGTGCTAAGAATCCACAAGCCATGAATGGAGAAGGGATAGTTTGCTCATTTGGGGCATAGACATTAAATCACTCATGCTCTCTCCAAATTTGGGCCTTCTCTTTTCAGAATACTCCTAGTGAATGCAGTGAAAAAAATATTTTATGGAATAGTTGCAAGTTAATGCAGTGATTGGCATAAAACTTGCTAGTGAAAGTGTAGCCATGATTCCTGTGTGCATTTCCCTATGCTGTTGGCATATTTTGTTAGAGTATAATCAGTCCTTTTTACCCACAGATGCTAGCCCTTTCAGTGTTTATAGTAATTAGAGAGCAAGTCTCTAAATTTACCTTATCAATGTCAAACAGCATTGAATACCTATTGAGCTTTTAACATTATGTCTGTAAAACCTGAAATTGATGACTTTTAGGAAATAGATGGGTTTTACTGTGTTTCTAAGTATTTAATTATTTGATCCTTCTTTAGAGTCAGTTATGAATAGTTACCCTGAATGAAAAATTAAAATAATATAAATCATGAATAGACCTCAGATGAAACTATTTTTTAAAAAATAAAATATTTGCTTAGAATTTAAAGTATAGGTGACGTTGACAAGAAGGGAAAAATTTAATACTTGGTAAAATGATGGGTTTTCAGTTACTAATAAGTGCTGGTATAGTTAATTTTTGCAAAATTTTATTTGTGGAACTGTAATTTAGCTGGCTATTATGCCTTGTTGCTTTGAAAACTAGCATTGCTAACACAAATTGTATTAGCATACTTACTAAGATACTGCTTTGTTTAGGAGGGATAACTCATACACTAATCTGTAGCTATAATTTTGTGAAGTAATAGGTGCATGACAGAAAATATGTAAGATTAGACAGAAGTAAGAGGTGGGCCAAATTTGAAAAGTTTCCTTAAATTTGTATCTCCTCAAAATAGTATTTTAAAGCATTATATGGGATCCTGACATACCTCACATGCCTGTGTACTTCAGCATCTGGAATGCTGGGGGTTCAACAAAGCTCTGTGTTACAGACTGCACTGAAGACTGCTACAGACTTGTGGACATAGTTTTTTAGTTTTCTTGGCTATTTAAGGGCTGTTTAGCTAATAAAGGATTTTTCTGTTCTTTAATACATTTTAATTTTCACATTTTTCTCGTATCAATTTTCAGTCTGTTATTGCACCACTGCAATGAAAGGATTTTGAGATATGTCACTTGCTTTTAGGTTGACTTGGATGATAGGTTTGTGTGCATTAACAGTAAACGAATATATTTATATTTTATATACTTACATTAGTTGGGAAATATGAAGGTGTATTTTTTCAAGGTCCTAAATTCCTCTCAAAGTGTGTACAGTAAAACAAAATCAGCTTCATTTTTTAGTCATCTCTGAGTTTTGAATTGTATGGATTTTAGAATGTAATGTAACCTAACAAAATCCACCAGGATCTGTGGAAACATCAGTGACTTTTTGATAATCAGGCCTCTTGAATACTGTTTGTGAGCTATGGGAATTTGCATGTGGCAAACAAATGTTGTTCATCAGGCCTATAACTGTGATGCATTCTGCTTTATCTTCAATGCCCATTGCATGGAGTGCAAAAAACTGTGTTCAAGGTATTGAAAGCTTGATTTGTGTATTTAAACAGGGGTTTAGCCTAGCTGAAGGCAAAGGGGCTATTGATAGGACTAATAATAATGATGTATGTGTTAAAATCAATTTACAAAATATTTAGAAATATCCTTGTACATTTTTTATTGGATTAATGACAAAAATCTTCGGTTCAGAGAAAAAAAAATCTTGTTTGTGTTTTTTTACTAACTACTAAAATTAGAAAGGCTTGGGTTTTGGAATGTGTTTTACCCATATGTTTGATAACAATTTTTAATTAGTTGAAAGAAGGGGTAATATATTAGTTTATCTGTATTTGTGTTCTTGGTAGGAAATATTTGACTCTGTTCCTTCTTTTTGTTTTATCTCTTTTCCTCTTGAACCACACCATGTTCCCTTCTGATATGAAACAAATATTTTTTATTAATTCCTTCATTAACTGCTGAAGTTTAGTAGGGCTGTCTTGGGTGAACTGAAGTTTGCTTCTTTCAGACACGTCCATTTTTCTGGGAAAAGTTAGGAAACTGTGTCAGGCTTCTACTCATCCAGAACAGCATATAGATGCAGAAAATCCTCTGCACAATTTTATGGGAAGACTTTTTATAGAAGAATGAGAAATTATATGTCTTAAAAAATTATTCAAAAGACTGATATAGCAAGTGCTTATATTATCTCAGAGATTACCTTGAACGCTTCTGTAGAATTTCAGTATGTTCTAACTGGAAGTTATATTTAGTACTTTAGCATTTTCAGTGTCATTTAGAACATTAATAAATTTGGAAACTGTATCAATTGCTTCCCAGAAATTGCAAAATTACTCTTTCAGTTGAGGTTTCCAAGTACATAATGTTCTGAGACTAAATATCAGTATTTACTGATAATAAACCCAATAAGAGGCAACTTCAGTGGGCAAATGAGAGGAATAATGACATGATAGTGCTAGAGGTAAATGACTTAATGAAAATAATTTTTCAAGAAGACCTTTGTTCAATTTGAAAAATGTGATTCATTCAAATACAAGAACAGTTAAGTTACCAACTAGAGTTGGTATCAGACTTTTTTTTTAATCTGTAGCATTTTGCCACAGGCAAATGGCATCTGATGATTACAGCAGCAAGACTGCTTTTTTCTTTAAGACAGTATCTTCTGAAACCATGCAGAATTTAGTTTAGAATGTTTTTCCACCTTTTTTCCAGGAAATCTTAAATGATATGAATGGTTAATAGAAATGATATTTTGTTTCTAAACCTTCTACTTCTGCATTACATATTTACTTATTTTGAAGGGATTTTTACCTCTGAATAGTGTAGCACTTTTTTCATCACTGAATTCAGTGTGATTGAGTTTGCATTATTATTTTTTTGTTTTTGTAAATTGGAGTTTTATTTCTAACCCTTGAAGGGCTTGCTCTGAGTTTCAAATCAACAGCAAATGCTATGTGACTATGTTTTCTGTATCATCCTTTGAATACTGAAAATAACATTAGCTAATACAGTAAAGTCCTCTACAGGAAGTCCTAGGCAAACTTCCAGGCAAGGACTAATTCTTGATAGTTGGATAGTTACCTATGTTTCCTTCAGTAATTTGATTCTACTTGTTTATGAGATACTGTGATGTCATAAAAATGGTACCAAAAGGGATTTCAGGAGATCTAGTCCCTCCCAAAAATGTGGAAGCAGGACCAAAAGTAATCTTAGGCTAACTCTAAAACATTCTTTTTGGAGATGCTTTGCAGACTCTCTTGACAGTCTTGTTTCAGTGCTTAACTCTTCTTTTCTAACTGTTCTTATTTTCATACCTAGTTAATTCCTGAGATGTTACTTTTTGAACATCAAAACACAGTTGCATAGGCAGCATCAGAAACTTACTGAACCCTGGTATCTAATATTTTACCCTTCTTTGTTAAGAGCCATGTTATATAAAATGAAATGTGGAAACATGGATTAGTTTAGTTATTGGGAAGTGGGGTGGTGGGGGTGCAGAGGGAGGGTGTTCTCACAAACCACATGCTGAACATCGTGTTCTCTTGTATGCACCTCTAAAGTTGTTTAGCATTGCCCAGTATTTTCCTGAGTGCTGCAGTCAGATTGTCTCGCCTGTGAGTTTGTCTATAGGTTGCTCCCTCTGACTTTAAAGTATTATATTCGCATTTCACAAATCCTTTGGGATTTCATTGGTCTTCCTTGAAGTATCAAAAAGATGTTCCTTTAGCTGATTCTTAAAATACTCTAGATGAATTGATCAGTTCTGCTCAATGAAATACATTTAAGCTCTCTAAATGTATTTATCTTTCTGATTCTGACCTGTGCTTCTCCAGGCAACTGTTCTTACGTTCTGGTAGAAATGAGTACACGGTGTTAAACAAAGGTGAGGTGCAGATGCAGACCAGGGAAGTGGCTGCTGCTTGGCCTGCAGGACATGAATGACTGGTTCTGCTGGTATTCTTCACCTAAACTGGAGATTTGTGAGATGTGGCAGAATGTTTCAAAACCTGGTTTTTATATATTACAGATTTCTTTTGAGTGTCTTTGGGATCCTGTGCAATAGAACAACTACATTTCACTAAAGTAGGAAGAAATACATGGGGCAAGTTTTAATCCCAGTAGCCTTATACAATTATGAGGCCATAGTGCCAATACTCTAAAGCTCAAAGTAAATAAGTACTTGCAAGACTGCCTACTCAATTTTTGCCTTGAATTCTGCCCTTCCTCAGTCCCAGAATCAGATGCCTTTATTGAAGCAATTGGCTGTGAAATAGTTAATAAATAATTGCTATTTGTTTATGTAAATAACTGTGGTACTCCAAAGATGTGGAAAAGGGTTTCACACTCCTCAGGATGTGGAACTGTATTTAGAGACAAAGCCTAAACCAATTCAGAGATGCACATGTTAATGAATGTAATTCTTGAGTTTAATGTATTCTTTCTGACTGTTCATTTTGTGACTCTATGAATAACAGCATCTTGTGCTCTTTTTGATAACACAGATTCTGTAGACTTTAACACATCTAACCCTGAAACACATCCTAAAACTGAGACTAGCAGGTGATATTCTGCCAGTTCAACTGTTATTGATTATATGGACTAAATCAGTACACCCCAAGATAAATCAATGGTTAATCAAAACCATGAAAATCCTTTGCAGTTTTTCCTTCCCTTATCTCAGAAAGGTTATATTTAAAGCTAGAAAAGATTCAAAGATAGATGACAGGTATGCTTAAAGGTATGGAACGAATTGCTTGCTATCAGCCCACTGTTTAATTTTGCCAAAGCAGTTTTCCACTACTTCTTTGTCATGATGAGAATTTGTACTCATGAATTACAAACAACAGAGCTTGTTGGTTACAGCAAGTACAGATCAAATGCTAGCACTTTGTTTCCATTGCTCAGACTGCGATGTTGAAGTGCAGGGCATTAGAAGCATTAATTAGAATCCTTCTCATGGGATAAGTTTTGACTTTCTCTTGGCCCCAGATAAGAAATAGTAGCATTTTTTTTCCCTTGGGCTGTTTAGTGTGAAAACAAACTTAAGTATAAAATAGTGTTAAAAATCTACTTTCTAGAATGCTGATGTTAAAACAAAAATCTGCGGTACCCATCTACCTAGAATGTATCTCATGCTTACCTGGGAATGAGAAGGAAATTCAGAATACCTCCTCAGTACCTTCTGTTGGAAACGCACTTTACTTTAATTTACTGATTGGAATAATATGAACTGAAGGTATTAGATTTTTTTTGTCCTTTCTGAACATCCCCCCCCCCCCCCCCCCCCGAAGCCCCTTCCCCCCACAAAAAACAATAAAAAAACCAACAAAACAAAACTATTGATTTGTACAGATTAGATTCAGGAAGTTTTTATTCATTGCTTTCTTTAAAGAATTTTACAAGTCAACAGAGATTAAGAGTAGGGAAGTACTCATAGTGATGTAAACCTGTAGTTCTTTCTATCATAGGTGCACATTTTATTTAAAAATTCCTCAAGTGGCAGAAGAATGAAAAATACAGTTTTTATGGGAAAGAAATACCAGTGGAAATAATGATATAATAATCATATATACAGATTCTGCACTGTGTATTTTCGTGCAGGAAATACAAAGATACATAGGTGGTGACGTAGTTAATGAGGCATTATGTAGGAGGAAAAACTATGTTCTTAGAACTAAGAAATGTGTGAAAATGCCTTTGGCTGTGCTTATACTGGGGATAGTGCCACATGTAAAAATTGCAGTAGTAAGCGTATTTGATGATGTGTAAAAATTGTTTTCGGTTTCATGCATTTTTTTAATACAGTTGATTCGTCTCCACTGCATCCATACTAAACTATTCTTTGAATACCAGCGTGTGCTCATGGGTTGGAGAGCTTTAGGCAGTGTGAAGAAAGTCCTTGACGTAAACTCAGGAACAATCCTATGAGGACATGGGGCATGGTGAGCGTACCAAGTGTGGCCTTGTCCCTGCCACATGTTCCATCTCACCCTATGCCATCTATAGCCAAGCCCCTGACTTGTCCCCCAAGATACAGCTTGAAAATCTTATATCCCTACCTAAGATTTATTTAGGATTAACTAAAACCTGGAAATAAAACTTTGTTGGATCACAAATTATGTGGCAAGGAGATGAATGCTCAAAATATTTAACAAATTCTAGTGTGAAATTAATTTTCAAACTTGCACTTGTACAATAAGCAAGTAAATACGACAATTGATCAATAGAAAAGAAAATTAAGTCAGATAATTAGAGTGGACCTTAAGAGTTACCTCAATTTCCCTGAATGATGTGAAAAAAACCAAAACTAAACTGGTCAGGATAGATTTAGAAAGTACATGAACTACTTTGGTAGAGTTTGTATTAATAGAGCCACATATATTGTCTGATGGGTAAAACTGCTTTTAAAATAAGTGCTGTAGAAGTGTCAGCCATTGATAAATTGAAATCACTTGTTCTTTAGGCAATTTAATACTTCCCATGTTGAGTGTAAGGGGTTTATCTAGTAACATAATCTTAAAAGATTATGTTTGAAGGAAGATAAAACTTGCACACAAATACTCAGCTTTCCTAGCAGGTGTCCAGTGGAAGAGAAAGATGCTACCTGTATGACAGAATAATTTGTATGATACTAATTGGAGGCTTAATTTTGCTAGACAGACAAAAGGATGCTCAGAAAATGTGGAGCAAGTTGCATCTGAGGGACAGCTGTGCTTACATGCTGGAAGAATCTTCACAGATGTGAATTTATGAAACCCAGTTTTATGGCAGCAAACCAAAGATGCTATGACTCATAGAAATTGAAATCTGCTTTACTTATTCATCACTTTAATTTTTTTTTTTTTTTTTTGGACGTGCATTAGTTAACAAAAACATGGACTATATCTGGTTACAGTGAGTTACTGGAGCTTCTTCTGAAAAAATGCTGCCTATTTTGCCATAGAAATGCAGTACTAGGGTGGGTTACTGAAATTTTAAAATCTGTAGAATATAAGAAAGCTCTTTAGGAGTAGTTACTTTTCATAATGCAGTACAAATGCTTTTTCAATATCAAGCAACAGTTGGAATATAAAATATTAGTATATACTCCAACCTCCCATCTGAATATTCAGATGATCTATGATTATATTACTGGACTATGCTACAGTCTACCTGTTAAAAAAATTCTCTTAAATTTCATTATGGTTTTTAAATGTTTTTATTTAAGCTTGCAAATATGTTGAAAAGTACTTGAAAATAATGGAATTATAGAATAATATGGCTTCTGACTTCATGCTGACCAGTTTATTTTACTGGGCAGTGGTAGACAGCTGTCTCGTGGCAGAGGATTGATGCAGCACTTCCTAAGTTACATTAAAAAGGAAAAAAAATGTTGTATCAGTGTATTGCTGCATAGACCTTTATTTATTAGAGGTCTGCACCAGTCATTTTAAATAGCTTCACAATTTGGTTGTGCATCTAGTTCCCTAGTCTTGGAATATAACCCATTAAAGTCCTCAAAACAAATATATGCAGACTCTAATAAAGTTACATTTGATTTTGGTGCCAGTAAATTCTGAAAAAACCCCAGCCCATATCTTATTAACATGTCTTTGTATTTTAGGTAAAAGCTAAATAGTGTAAGTTGCTTCTATTTTTAAAATTCATATAGTGTTCAAGAGCTAATGAATTGCCATCCTGCTTTTGACTAAAAGAATCACACTTTAAGAGTAATATGTCTTTTATGGCTTCTCTTTGTAAATTTTTTTCCACTAATTTTGAACTCAGACTTTTCTGATCTTCCCCTTGCCCATTCAAAAAGATCAGATCTGTTTAGTTTGTTCTTATCAGGTGTAAGGGACTAAACTTGTGTGATTTCTGAGCAGTGCATATGTTTATTAACATACTCTATGCAAACATAAAAGTTAGAAGAAAAAGCTGTGGGAACTGCCATCCCCCAGCCTTATAAAGCAGTGTCACCTCCATATACTAGTCTTATTAAAGAGGAAATTTTCTTCAGTGTCTGGAGCTTCGTGAGTACTGAGTGGCCAGCACAGGGAATGAATAATAGCTAAGTTACACCTTTTTCTCAAATTAGTTTCTTCTATTAGCCAATATAACCAATTAGCTATTGGTTCTCCTAAACTTTGCAAGAATTTAATGTTAGGAACTTTACCATGGGGTAGAATGGGCTGAAATTGTCCCTTGGATGTAGGAACTAATAAGACTGGTTGAAAGGGCACAAAAATATCAAATACATGATATTACCTTCATAACCTTGATGTTTTTTGGAACCCAGCTACAACCCCTCTCCCTTGCTGTCAAAGTTAAGAGTAGCACTGTGAAGCAGTTCCTCCACTCTTTTGCTTGGACTCTGAAGTGGCACTTCTGTTCTCTGCTACCAGTAAAGTCTTATGGTTTCTCACTGGCTGAAGGGCAGAACTGGGATATACCTTTGACTCTCAAGCTAGCATTCACTTTTAAAATTAAGCCATCTTCTTTGGAGTAATTGCTGTTATTTAGCTCCCGTGACTCATCTTTCTTCCTTTATATTATCTTCCTTCCTTCATCCCTGGCTGTCTGTGGAGCTATGGGCCATCATTCTTGATCCTCTTCTTCAGTGATAAAGTCACACAATAATTTTGTTTGTGATAGGATTTTAGCTACAATTAGTATGCCAATTTGATAATTTTTTTCTATTTGAAACTAAATCTTCTTGTGTCTGAGCTAAATCTGTCTAACCTACATGTTCAGCTGGAAGCTTAACTAGGAAACAGATTTTTCTTCTAAGCCTTTTAAAAAAAATTTATTGGCTTCTGGAGAACTCAGGCTGACAAATACAAACATCTTCAGTTCAGACTGAGTGAATCTAGCCATGTCTTCTTGCACAATATTTCCTTTATTACTTTTCCTCTCCAGCTGTGCAGCACTAATCCAGACTTTGCCAAATTATTTCTGTAATTGAAATAGTTTCCCCTTTGTTTTGGAAAAGTGCAATCTAGTCCCACTCATACTTTTCAAATGCTTTTTAAAATTCTGCCTGTTACTTTCACTATGGATATTTTTTCTACATTCACCTCTCACAGTGTAAGTTCTTCAAATGTCTCAGGTTTACCAACCCTTTGGTTTCCAAGTTTCAAAGTAGTTTGTATTGGGGTCTTTCCTTCACAGCAAGGTGTTGCTACATTTTCCTGGCTGGTTAGTGGTGACAGATCTTGTTCCCATTTTAATAAATTTCAGAATGAAATTGTTTGGAAGAACTTGTTTAATGCTCAGTTAATATTTGGGCACTCAGATTCCCACCATCATCTTTAGCTTTTTATGCACTGTTTTGCCTGTGCTTATCCACTCGTGTAACATCTGTAACTTCTCTTCCTTTGATGCTGTGTCACTGGGTTTTTCTCTTGGGTACTAACTCAAACCTGCCATGGGTCTGTAATTTTGTCTTGCTTAGGCTGTTCAGTTTGAAATATGCACCAAATTTTCTGAAGAGAATGTGTTCCTCATTTCATAGTATTCCAAACACATTTTGAAAACTAGAGTATCTAATGTTTAATATTTTTACACAAAAAAATGCTAATTGAGAAAGCTTTTATATCACAGGCTTTCTCGAGTAGCAGATTTAATCATTTAACTAGAAACAACAAGTATCACTCACAGTATTTGAAAATGTACTAACCTCCATGTTATACAAGTTTGCATGGGTATGTCTGATTATTTTCTCTTTGCTGTGATTGCTATTGAAGCAAAAATAAAAGTCTTTGACAAGAACAGGAAAAGGTGCATCTCAACAGTGATGGATACTATCTTATCAAAAAGCTAGATGCAGCAGTTTTTTGGCTCTTGACAAACAAGAAATGTATTTTCCAAGTCAATATTTATCATTAGACATAGAGATAACATTAGAAGTTCAGAAAGTGTAATGAAAACATAAAGGTGATTGAGTGGAACTGTTGTTTGTTCTCTTCACTGCCACAGGCTAATTCCCGACTGTAGCAATTTGTAGACAGGTTCCACTCATGAAATTTTATTTGTGAATAAAGTAAGGTGAAACATAGCATTCTAGAAAGAAATACTAAACTTCAGGGGAAAGAAAAAGAAATACACTTTGTTTCTTGACAAGAAATTGAAGAGATCTGTAAACACTGCAGTTCTCAGTCCTCTTACTGACACAGGAAAAGTGAATGGCTGTGTCTGTATTTAAGCACATTACTGTAGCACAAAGTTCTGTCTCTTTATTAACCGCATTATTTTGAAAATCAACCAGCAGAATACTGGCAGAGCTTCACATCAAAATCTGCACTACAAAGTTGGTAAAGATGTTGGAGCATCAGTCCAATTAAACCTAGAGCAAGTGGCAGGCTTACTTACTGTCTCCTTTTCTTAGTATTAAACTAGATATGAACAAACATTGCTGTGTTTATATAAATAAACTGGCTTTTGTTCTTGTGCAACACTTGCATATTCTCAGTAGCATATACATCTCCTGGAGTTCTGTTTCCCCATTTCAGTTGGAAATAATAATAATTTTTGTCATTACAGCACTAATAAAAACAGCTTTAACAGTTAGTTTAGTTAGTGTAGAAGTTTCTCCATAGGTGGCATTAACAGTGACTTTGCAAGGAACTTTTCTTGGGAATGAACATACACGATAGCAAAGGATTTCTAGCACAAACTATACAAAGGTTTTGAGAGAGAGAGTGCTTAGTACACAACCCCAGACTAAAAGCTGCTGGTTTTTTGCCAGATTACACAGTGATACAGAAATATGTTGCATGCATGTTATCAGACTGCAGGCATCAAAGGTGTTTAAGTTTGCTGAAATGCTGTACCAAGATCTGCTCATAGCAGTTACTAATTACTTCTGGTTTTGCTTGTGGGATATACCCTGCAACTTTCTGTAAGCTCTGTGTCTCATATGAAATGAAATTTAAGGTCTTGATGTTTTCCTGAGGATACAGCATCAGTGTGCTTTTCATAGTCAATCAATGCTCTTTTTCCCTTAAGCTTCAAGGCATTGAAAAGAAAATTTGTGTAATCACCCAAGTAACAAAGAGCTTCAGTCTCAAACAAATTGTAAGAAAGGAGACAGGGAGTCTTTATTAAATATGCAGAAAGAAAAAAAAAAGAAAACAACAGATAAATTAGTAACATTTTGTATGAATTAAATTTGCTTAATGAACTTGATTTCTTTTATGTTGGGAAGTAAATGAATGAATGCATCTATGTTTTATCTCCCTGTTTTTTCGTGAAGTAAATTCCAGATTGCCTGCCTCAAGAAGTACTTCCCAGCTGACATTTTCCAAACTCTATAATTGATCTAATGCTATTCTAGTTAAGTCCCCATGGTAACCTTTTCAGTCTTCAAGTGGAACAGCAGCAAGATTGAGCTATCATTGACATGGTTAAAGTTCTTCAGGCCCTTCAGCATCAGGGAAATAGCACTATATAAAAATGTTAGTGTGATTTGCATTACCTTTTTTACATAGAATGAGTGCTTTGGTTTTGGACAGATTCTAGGCATTGGATGTGGACAGAAGAGAAAATCAATACCACATTTAACATTATTTTGAAATTTGCAGTGAGTTAAAAAAATATTTTTTTTAACAATAAACAGCTGTGTAAGAAATAAATAAATATTTGTCTAAGTAAAAGTGCAAAATTTTTTAGAACTCCAGCTCCTGCAGGCATAAAACTAAAACTATCTCCCATTCATTATAATCTGTTTAATGTTTTATTACTTAGTGTTCATCAGTAAACATATTTTTTCACTTCACTGTGCATTTTTAGAATGTTTACTATTGTTTAATTAGGTTTTTCTTACATCAATGAAAAGGTGAAAGCTTAAATAATGTGTTTTACTTATGCTATAGCACACATTTCTCCCTCTAATTAAAAGGAACTATTTAAACCAAGCAAAGCTATTTGCAAAACATCTTAGCTTTTTCTACAAAAATGTAACAGTTTTAACTGGACGTTCATAATGTTCCACTAGCTAAAAACACAACACTTGCAGGAATAACAAAAGGATTTAAGCTATTAGCTTTAGGCGACACCACTGAATTTTTAATGCTACCACTTGCAAGTGTTCTAAAATTACTGAGTAGACCACTGAGGCTTTGCTAGTTTACAAGATGGTTGCATTCAATTGCAGTGTAATTGACTGTTTTGAGCAGTGTCTTGGCCTAGATGATCCCCAGAAATCCCTTCTGGAGTCAGTGGTGCTGTTTGTGTGTCATACAAGCAAGCAACAACCGAGTGAACGCTCAATGTGCTAGCAAGGTCCTTTGGTCTGCTGTTTCAGGGAAAGGCATGGAAGGAGAGGCAGTGGACTAACTCTGTGTTAAGGAATGTTTTGATTGTCTAGAGCTTTATGATGATGTGCTTAAGCGTCTGTTGGGTAAGACTCTGGAGGAATGGTCGGATACCATGGTCAGAGTCTGCTACAGACCACTCAAACAGGTGGACAGGCAGATGAAATGCTCTGTAAACAGCCGGGAGAAGTCTCACAATTGCTGGTCCTTGTTCTCTTGGGGAGCTTCAGCTTACCAGATGTCTGCTGGAAATGGCACACAGCAGAGAGCAAACAGTCTAGGGCATTCCTGCAGCATGTGAGAGATAACTTCCTGACACTATTGATGAGAGAGACAGCTAGGGAGGACACCCTGCTGCGTCTGTTGTCTGTGAACAGAGAACTGGCTGGTGATGTGATGGTTGGAGGCAGCCTTGGGCACAGTGATCACAAAATGATGGATTTAGTAATTGGAGAATTAAAGAGGAGTGTCAGCAGAAGTTGGACTTCCAGAGGGCACACTTTGGCCTCTTCAGGAGACTGGTTGAGAGAGTCCCTTGGGAGGCAGTCCTGAAGCACAAAGGAATCCAGGAAAGCAGGACATTCTTCAAGAAGGAAATCTGAAGGCATCGGAACAGGCCATCCTCTGATAATAAAAAGATGTTCCTATAAGTACATTGGCAACAAAATTAGGGGTAAGGAGAATCTCTAGGAAACACAGTGACAAAGACTGAGGTGCTTAATGCCATCTTTGCTTCAGTCTTTAATAGAAAGACCAGTTGTTGTGGGGTTACCAAATCCCCTGGGGTGGAAGACAGGGACAGGGTGCAGAATGAGGACCCCACAATCCGGGAGGAAATGGTTCCCTGCCTGCTACACCATTTAGACCTGCACAAGTCTATGGCGCAGAATGGGATTCACCTAAGAATCCTGAGGATGCTGGCAGATGTGCTCACTGAGCCACTTTCCATCACTGACCAACAGTCCTGGCTAACTGGAGAGGTGCCATTTGACTGGAAGAGACATCCATCCACAGGAAGGGTTGGAAAGAGGATTCAGGAAAGTACAGGCCTGTCAGCCTGACCTCAGTGGCAGACAAAGTCATAGAGCAGATGATCCTGAGTACCATTATGTGGCACATGCAGGAGAACCAGGGGATCAGGCCCAGCCGGAATGGGTTTACGGAAGGCTGGTCCTGCTTGACCAACCTGATGTCCTTCTATGAAAGCGTGACCTGCTTAGTGGAGGAGGGAAAGGCTGCGGATGTTTTCTTTAGGAAGACTTCAGGGTCTGGAAGTCAAGTAGGAGTTGTCAGAGGAAGAATCTGTTTCCATACTTCGCAAATCCTTTTGGAGGAGGGGTAATTCGTAGTGCCTTAGCATATTGGTATATTATCCCTCAGGTGAACTCTTAGACTGTTTGGTTTTTTATTATTGAAATCCATGTTTAAAACAATGGTTTTCTGCCACTTCAAAAAAACTCCCAGCCACCCAACCAAAGAAAAATGAAGTAGGCATGAGCTGGACACTGAGACAGCTCTAAGACAAAATCTCTGTGGTTGACATGTTGTTACAGCTGTGTCACAGAATCTGAGGTAATACAAGCTGGCTGCAGAGGTTCTTCTGTCTGCTAAAACAAAGTCATAAAAGGAGAAAAAGGTCCATAAAATGACAAATGTTTTCTTCCTACCCTTACGTTGTGCAGTTCCCCTGTGGAGTGTACCTCAGTTGGCATAAAAGCAGTAACTTTATTTTGGACCTATCTTCTTTCTCTTAAACCCAAACTTGTGTTTCATAGTCACCACACTGTATCGAACCTAATTCAGACTGACAGCTCACGGAGCAGAAATCTTCTCCCTGAGAAATTCTGCTTCTGTAAGTAAAAATCTTACTAAAGGTGCTTTCTGTGAATTAGGTCCTGAGTATTAGGTAAATCATAGTGGTTACATAAAAATTTCTCTTTAAATTTGTAGTTTATTAACTACATGTTCTTTCACAAAATTAATGAGTATTCTGAGTGAATTAGATAAGAAACTAGTACTAAGCAGGTGTTGCAGGCTTTTAGAAGTGTTTTCTAATGGAAGCATAGAAATAAAAATATGGAAGTCTTCACACTTTAAAGTATCAAGAAAAATATTATGAGTATATAGTGGTCAATAAAAACCACATAGTTACTTTCGCCAAAGGAAGAATGAAAAAGACATTTCTGGTGTCAAGATGATGGACTGTTCAGTTGCCTGTTCCTGTTTGATCAGAATGTTGTGTATGAGTTTATTTAGAACTTTCTTTGCTGACACATGTTAAATATGTGCAGCTGTTTGGGTGTTTTGTGCATTTTTTTCTTAAAAAAATCCTAAGTTCAGTTCTTAGAGAGCACCCTACATGAGCTTTTGACCACAGTTAAAATAACTGTACTTTCAAAAGAGGAGCATGTTGCCTTTGCTTTTAAAATATAGTTCTTGTTACTTATACTATAGTATATTTTTTCTTAAAATGACCATTGGTGCTAGCATTTTAAAACAGTTTCGTTCTTTCATAGTGTGACCAAAAAACCCCCAAAGCCAAAGGAGCTGGTGGGGGATAGTATTTCCTTTCTTTGTAAGTGAATTGATCAGATATAATGAGAGATCTATGTATGTTGTTTGGTCTTTTTTTTTCTGTTTTAAAAATACTCTTTATGTTACAGAACTGCTACTAAAATGAAAAACCCAGGTAATTTAGGGTTTTTCCTAAATTTAGGGAATTTTTTTCTAAGCCATTAAGATTCTCTCACATTAAAATTGCTAAGTCAGCCCCATCCTCGGCTGCTTTTTTCTTCATTGTCTTTTTGCCTCAAACAGCTTGTAAGTAAAGACCAAAGTGTTGCAGAGGGAACTTTTAAATGAGACTGAAGGATGGATGTGTTACCTGAATCTCCTGCCATTTCTATCCTATTCTAAGTATTTAAGTTTTTCTAATTTGCATAATTTCCGTTAGGAGACTTGGTGTTAAAACTCACCAGCCACTCAGCAGTGCATAGCAGGTTTATGAGGCGTACCATGTTGTGCTTTGAAATGCCTTTTTCAAGATACTCTGTTCTTCATTATCCTGTGTTACTTATTTCTATGCAAAATACCTGCTCCAAGACACTCCAGATACTTCTGTTTCAAAATGTTCTTGAGTTTTCCTGGCTTATTTTGATTTTGTTTTGTTTTCCTTTCATAGAGGGGAAGATTCTGCTGTGATATCTCTTTGGATGTTGCTATTTAATCAGCCATCTCCAACTTCCTAGCTGCACTGTGATAGGGCAGATGTTTGTTGAAAGCTTCAACAGTCTGTTGTCATCGCCCCATAAAGCTGACCTGCAAAGAGGAGTGTGGGGAACATGGTTTTCCTTTTTATGAAAAAGAGCAAGAGCAGATTCTGTCAGGCAGCGGGGAAAGGAAAACAAAATGCCATTTGGATTATTGCAGTAAGGTAATAGTCCTGCAGTAAAAATGGTGAACTCTTAAGTGTCCTTGAGAAGGGTGATAATCAGATTCATGAGGACAGTGATTAATGTGAGCTGGGTGATTACTCCACACGCTTAGACATCCTGCTCCAGGCTACCTGCGGATTCAAGTCAGTATGGCTGTGTCGTTTATTCTTACTGTACTGTTGTGATATGTCAACTTTCTGAAAAAAAACCAAGACAACTTTCCAACAGAACTAGGGGAATTTCACTTGTTTTTTTATGTAGGGATGCCTCACATTTGGGATGAAGACTATTGGCAATAATGTAAATAGGTAGTGGTGCCTCTTGGCCTCCAGTATTGACTGCAGCTTTTGGTTAGCAGTGGTTAATCTCATGGCTCAAGGAATAATCAAGTATGAGTATTAATGAAAAAAATAGCTTGTAAACTTTTCTGTCGGTGGGTTGTGGAGTCAGCCGCAGCTTGGACTGCTCTGAGTCAGTGCTTCTGTAGCATTTATCTCACTAAAACCACTTCACATGGGACCTGTTTGTTCTTAGCGAAACAGATAATCTCGAGTCCTAAGCCTCTTTTTCTTCCTTTCAAAGTAACTATACAATTTGTCCTCAGTTTATACAGGAGATTAACTTAGATCCAAATACCAATGCCTGTCTGCAACACTCACCTTTGTTGATAAGACCTAATGATTCCTCAGTTCAGTAAAAGAGCCACAAACCATAGTATGAGTCTCTGGCTAAAGGAAAATACTATAAGAGATTGAAGAGGACTCTAGTTTACATCTTAGGAGCATATTTATAAACCTTGTTTATTTCTTTTGCATCATTCCTGTGTCCAAATGAAGGAATCCATATTTCATTCTCCTTGCAGAAACAAAAGGGAAGGGGGAAAAAAAAAGCATAAACAAATCTTACTTTCAGAGTAATTGTAGGTGAATAAAATATACTCAAATTACCTACTCTATAATGATCTAAGAAGATCATAATGAATTTTAAAATGCATTTTCATGTTTCAATAACAACCTGTAGACTTATAACAGCTACAAGGTCTTTTTAGCTAGATGTAAAGAAGTGTCAGCCTTTTAATCCTGATTTCCTGCCATCTGTGCATTAATGAAAAAGATAATTTTGATAGGAAGAATGTATTAACAGTTTGTCCTTCTGTGCAACACACCTTGTTGTGGTAGCTATCATGGATTTCAACTAAGAAACAACATCCAAAATCTGTCTGAAACACACTGATCCCTCAAAGTACCAATAATAAGCTTCACATGGTTATATATGTCACTTTGTATCAACTTGATATCATTGTACTGATTAAACATTACGTTTGCATTACTACAAAGAATCCCAGTAGTCTTTAAGCCTGACCCTCACAAGTATCTAAAAGGATTTTGTGATGTACCATGAATGTCTTTGTATGACACTGAACTCTAATACATTGCGAATACCTACTCTAGATGCATTTGAAGTTTTTATGCTTTGTAGCCCCATCAGGCCATGCGTCCTTTTATGTCAAAGGTAAGTTGTTACGTGTGACATCGGACTTTCACTGCTTTGGTGCCAGTAAATAAAACACTTAGGTCTACAAGAAGCCTGGTTTTTTTTCAGTTTTTTTGTTTAAAATGGCAAACAGACAACTCCCCTCGATCTTTAATGAAGACAATGCTCATTAGCAGCTGCTTGTGCATCTCGCATCTCATACCATTTCTGCCTTGGCAAAAGCATGCAGGTTTGCAGGTAAGGTTTAGGTTGAGTGTTTTCAAGGCATTTCCAGCTGTGGCAGCAGAAGTCACCTGTTTGTCCATGGGCAGAATATATAAAAGCTTTTACATGCAGAGCTCTTCCCATATTTCTGTACTCTGAACAGGTCTGCTTTAAGCAGGTCAGCTACAAAGCTTCTCATTGGCTCCTCCCTTTCTGTGCGGTGGAAGAAGAGGGAGATGGCCTCCTGCTCCTCTGATCACTCTCCCTGAGGTGAAGGGACTGCTGCACTAAGCAAACATTGGTAGCCACTGGAAGCTGTCAGTGTGGCTTTTCTGATGTCTGTAAGTGGGCAACCTTGCTGACAGTGGTTGCTTGTTCTTTGGTGATGGGCATTGCCAAATTCATGCAGAACTCTATGTATTTTGTGTAGTTTTTGTTGAGCTTTCATGTAGGTTTTCTTTGAGCAAAGGATGGCAAATAAAATTGCCTAGCAAATGACTAAGAGCTAGATAGCCTGATATATGTAGGCATTTCAACTGAAACGGTGAAGGTAATAAAATCAAGCTGAATATTTTCCCCCAATGCATTTTGTATATCATAATTCATGGTAGATATGACAAATTGGGCTATTAGCTTCATATCCCAGAGCTTCAAGAAATATTTTGCAGGTATTGAAACTAAGCTTATGTGCAGATCAGTTAGGCTTAATTACTCTTCCTACAGCACAGACTTTCGTCTTCTCTAGGACTCACAGAAGACTATGTAACCACATCTTAGAGTAGTGCAGATTTTGTTTAATATCAACAACAAAAAAAGAAGCAGATATATGTTGATCCTTAGGCTTATGTATATGAACAATAATTTTTAAAAGTAGAGTTGCACCAGTAGCTTTTTCCATCAAATCTATTCCATTCTAATCATACACTAATGTTACTTCATTTTGATTTATGAAATGTCTCCATTTATGATTGTGTTTCCCAAACTTCTGAAAAGCTGAAAATGCCTTTTGAATTAAAAAGGCTATATTGACTCTGTTTTGAAAAGCTCTCTGAAGTTCATTGTTGAAAAACAGTGTTTAATTCTGACTCCTACATGTCCAGAGAATGTTGGACAAAAACTCAGTACTGCTGAAAAGCAGTAGAGCAGTAGGCTGGAAAAACAAACCAAAAACTATGGAGTTGTCAGCTATGCCTCGCTGTTTTCAGTTAGTCTTTCATCTTTTGAGGTGAGGCAAAAATAGTACAATGTCATGTTAGTGTCTAAAAGGGAGAGCAGGACGACAGCTAGGCAGTGCAGTGCTGGCAATCCTGATTTTGGCTTTGCTTGGTGTTTTTAATGATTAAATGTCAATTTATGTTATTGCTGTTTACCAGTTTTTTAATATCTATGCAATGATAATATGATTATTATATACTGCAATTGTGTGTAAGTAGATTAAAACCAAATAAATGCCTTGTTTGTGAAAGAAAACACAGCCCTATTATAGCTTTGCACTATTCAATTTATACTTAGCTCAGCCTAAGAGATTTTTAAATGTTCACTGTTTGTATTTTGGATGTTCCTTCATTTTCTTCAGCGGTGAACATGGTGTTTCTGAATCCTCAAATGCAAAGAGAGAAAAATTGAAAAACAGAGTGGACAATTTATAATCTCATTCACACATATTGGTGTCTTTCAGATGGCAATATAATCTGGAAGAAATTAGATATCATTTATTTGTTTGAAATGTGTTTCGGTAAGTGAAATTTCATAACAATTCACAAAGAGAACAATTTGCTGAAAAAGACTTTTTTTCTGCATAATAAGGGTCAACAGAATGGGAATATTAGCATGAAAAATCGAGTTCTTAGTAGAATTTTGAAGGGACCTTCCATCATGGCCTTTTCAGTTTCTGTCACTTTTGTATCTACCTTAAAATAAGTCTGCAATATTTAATGCATAGTTTCTTGTTAATGGAGCATCTATAGATTATGTGCTAATTTTAAAGTATATTTGCCTGTAAGATAATATGAAAAACAGAGTAATGCTGTTTGTCTGTCCTTTGCTGTCCTTTGTAGTGCTGAAAAGACAGTAATATAACTACAGCAGGAAAGCCTTGCTCATTTCTGATGTTCTCAAACATGCATTTTGGGATTTGTAAAAGGAGTTTCTGTGCTTGTTTTCTGCGACATGTTTACATTTTATGATTTGTACCACCACTCTACCAACCCTTGGCAGAACACCCTGCTTAATGCTTCATCATCTGCTGGCACAGTACACACACAGACAATACATAAATGTGCCGTTCACGTGACCACGTGACAGGTGCTGTAAAACTCAGTGCAGAAGCATTATAAATATCAAAAGCATGTGTATGCTGAAATAGATAGGAATCATTGAGATAACCAATTTAAAGGAATTAAACCATGACATAGGCTTTCCTTCCTCAACTGCATCACCTTCAGCACAAAATCTGCCACTAATCCTTTTTGTCATAAGCACAGCAATTGCTGGATTCTAGTGAAGCAATGGCTGGGTGCATTTGTAACATATCAGCCCTTGGTTCTGTGATGATTTTCATGGACCAATCAAACAGTGATCACTAGTAACCCTCCTCCCCCACCCCCAAATTACTGATATAAATGCAAATTTATTATACCTTTTAAATATTTGAGTTTTCTTTCTCTAAGATAATCTTGCACCAAAAACATGGTGATATTCTCAATTAGCTTAATTGGTGTAGGTTCACACCAGTGAAGAAAGTCTAGAGACAAAACAATAGAAAACAGTATAAATATCTAAAGATTTGTCACAATACTCTCAATACTCCAGATGACACTAGCTCTGCTTTGTCACTGAGCTGATGGAATTAGCATGCAAATCACATTAAATTGAAATGCCTTCATGGATGTTTTTCAAAAGCCTCAGTAAGCTTTCTAACTCAGTTAAATATCAGTGCTGCTTTCGTGCGTAGATCAGGTACCTCACAGCTCTG
The DNA here is from genome assembly GCF_017639235.1 of Corvus kubaryi. Classification (NCBI taxonomy): domain Eukaryota; kingdom Metazoa; phylum Chordata; class Aves; order Passeriformes; family Corvidae; genus Corvus; species Corvus kubaryi. The sequence goes on from NW_024582081.1 coordinate 77,634, forward strand.
ACCTCTGACCACACACACTGGCTCAGTCTGAGCTTATAAAAAGTCACTCTTGGGGGAACCATTTGACCATAAAAACAAAGCAAATCAGGCAAGTGGAAAAAAGTTTTGCAGCTGTCTGGAGAAAAATACTTCGTGCAGATGTGAATGGTTTCCTAGACTCTTCCATTGTGCAAGGGAAAGAGAAAGGGCTGAATATCAGGGTTTGTCTGTTGTGAATCACTCTTTTCAGTTTTGATATGAGCCTGTGTTTGTATCCTGTATCACCAGCAAATTTGTGGGAGGAACAAACTAACCATTTATCACTGTCAATGGCACAATTAGAAATGTAAATGCTTCAAATACCTTTGCATGTGAGGTATCCTTCATCCTCTGAAAGAAAATACCTTTGTAGTTTTAGACAGATTAGCAATAACAAAATAGCATTAATGAACTCATTTCAAGACCACTAAAGTGCCCCCAAACTGGTAGTATTTTCTTAATGAAGACCTTTTTTTTTAACTTTAGGGCTAGGTAAATACACAGTCATATCCACCTGTTCCTGCTGGCCGCCTCTGCGGGCTGCCAGGGAATCCTGCCCCAGTGCAGATGGCACAACTTCCTGCCTTCTTCTGGGATGACTTGGGTCTTTCCAGAGCTGTTTCTCACACTTTTTCCCCTCATCCCTCATTGCTCTAGAGGCATTTTTTGGCCTTTCTGAAACACACTTTCCCTGAGGCACTGTCTGGGGGGGCTGTGGGACTTAGCCGTACCCTGCAGTGGGTTGGTTAGAGCTGGTTGGAATGACCTGCTCCTGGCACGGGGCAGCACCTGTCTCTCCTTCAGCACCCTGGTACCTGGGCAGGGACAGCCAGAGCAGAGGTATTCTTACAGCAGCAGAACATCAGCTTACGTTGTGTTCTGTGATTCTTCTAAAAAACAGCACTGAGAAAGGAATCTGCCATTTCAGTCATGGCCACAGACGGCAGGCTGGGAGCAACCAAAGGTGAGGTACCCATGCTCTCCACTTTGGCTGCGGTCATGGCATCCTGTGAAGTTTCCCTCAGGCTTTGCATGGTGTGAGTTTTAGCTGAGTGACACTGAAACACAGAAATCTTTCAGAGTTAAAACAGAGGCTGGATGAGGAGAGCATGGGCATCGCTGCTGTGAGCTCGAATGTGGGGAGGGCATCCCTCAGTGAGGACACAGCTCTCTTTTTGCTTCAGGCTGTGAGAACACCAGTGTGTAGTGCTGGGCTCTGAAATGCCATCCTCAGCCTTGGCTGAGTGCGGCCTGGGCATCTACTGTGGTCAGCAGTTTTTAAGGCATACATGGCTACAGTGCCTGGTAGTTGTTTCTTGAAATTGAAGCATCTTTATAAAAATTGTATTAATTTTTAGAAAATCCCACTGATTACATGACCTCCAAAAGCCTTGAAAAAACAGATTTTCTTACCTACTCTTTTTGCTCTCTTTTATTTGACAGACTGATGACTCATTTATCTGCCAGCAAAACTACAACATCTTAAAAAATGAAAAAAATAAAAAAAATCTCAATCCATATGAAGTGCTATGCCTAATTATGGCAGTTACTAAGAAGCTGATAGCACCTAAGAACAATAAAGGGTAGCAACATTCACATTTCAAATTGGGTTATTAAAGCAAAGACTGTTTTTAGTTATGGTTTACTCAAGTGGTGTACATCTTTATTTCATAAAACTCAAGTTTAGACTCAGCTCTGATGGTTTGAAATGGACTGGCAGCAGGACTTAAGTCTTGGCTTGAAGGGCTTCTGGTAGTGAGATAAAGACCAGGAGCTGTTGAGAAATTAGAAGATGAACAATTCCTGTTGCCTTTCTTCTTGGTGTTTAAAAATGTGGGAAGTTCTGGCATGGTGATGACAGTAATACTGAGAATATAAAAGGAAACTCTCAAAAGTCAAGGCATTGCTCAATTGTCCACTATGATGGTGTGCCCACCACCTCCTCCCCCTCTATTTCTTTCCTGCTTGAGTACTAGATATCCGTGGTGGTCTGGCTGGCTGTGTCTGGCTTAAGCTGGACTCTGGGAAGATACAGAACATGGCTAGGGCCATAAGCCTTGCTGAACAGCTGAGGGCTACTTGAGCATGTGCCAGCCAAACTCCAGCTGGTACGTGAGTGTGACTATAAGAAAATAATCCACAAATAGTGGGCAGCCCAGGGCCTGATGAACTCTTGTGCATGGCAGAGGGCTTCATGCCAGGATCTTCCCTTGAATTGGGACACTTCTCAAGGTTACTGCCTTAGGCTGAGTCAGGTACTAAGTAAAGGGAATAAGTGTGCTGAAACTTTGAAATCTCTTCTAAGTGATATGAGGGATTGATTGTACACACATAATCCCTTAGACATAAACCATTGCCTAAATCTGGCATTAGGTATAGATCCAGCATACCTTAAACTCCCTCAAAAAGATGTTTAGAGAGTGGCGGGGTCCTTTCTCACCCTCATGACTTGACAGAGGGATCTCCCCGGCAGTTTTATCTGATCCTCTTCTCTAGAGTAAATAATGAAGTGTACCTTGCCATTGAATCTTGTTGAACCTCTGCTACATTTCCTATTCAGCTTTGTTAAACTGCTGTTTTGTATCAATAAACTTGTTGCTACTTCTCTCTTACAAGTGAAGTGTGTTACTCCATCCGTGACACCCACGCAGTATGAGTATATGCATCCTTACAGGGCCGCCTGTTAGGAGCTCTTGTACAATTTTTCTCACAGCAGCCCGGCTTGTTGACAGCATAGTAAATGAAGACCTTGTGGAGTAATTCAAGGTCTTACATACACAGATTTAGGATTTAATCAGGATGTATGACGTGGCTACAAAAAGAAATACATTCATATGCCATCTTTGAAACAGGTTCCTTCTTTGGGATTTTGAAACTATTAGATTCTTTGATAGAAGCTAAGCAGTCTCTTCCTGTTTCAGTTCTTATGGGTAAACTCTGTTTAAAAGGATTTTAATATTTCAATTATTTTATTACAATTAGTATTATAATAGATACTATAAAATACTTTATATGATTACTATTTATACTTTTTTGATGCTGTATATAATCATGTATGCATAACAAATATAACCAAACTGTGGCTGTGGTGAATAAACTGTCCATATAAATCTGAATGTGTATGTAAATGAGAACAGTTAATATTAAAATGTAATTGTAAGAATAGGCAGATGACACAGTATTGCTGTTAGCTTACACTGGAAGTCTCTTTATCACATTGTGTCTCCAACTAAACTCCTGTTTCTTTCTGTCTTGTTTGCACAGCAAATGCAAGTGTACCTGTAAAGTGCTCACTACTATGTAAACTTAATGGCAGTGGGAATTCCAATAAGCACTGTATAAGTATATTTCTATTTTCATATCTGTAGCTAGGTGTTCTCTATTACTATCTGTTCTTTTGAGAGCTTGGCATGGAAAGATTTGTTGTATGTTAAATGACAAATGACACTGTGCTTTGTATTTTATTGGTAGATTATGAAAGGAGAGGTACCTTTGTATAAACTTCTCTCACTCTAACTGCTTTTACTTTTGAGATTTTTCCTGGGGATGGTAAATTAAAGATTGAAACTGAGAGTCCTATGATAGAAGAAAAATGTGTTCTGGTGTTTTAGGTGAGTTAGAGAAAAAGAGGCAATGAAAAGCTATTAAAACTCCTAATTGCAAACAAATGAACCTGAAAGAATACCTCTAGTCTTTCTGCTGATGGATTCTCCTATCGCCATCAAATAATTGGCTTGGATAGGATCAATAGTTTAAATGGATTAGGTGGTGGTGCTCTGTACAGTGTCTGTCTATTTGGAACACAGTGCTGACTAGGAATGTAAATTTTTGCCCCACTATCATTTTCTGACTACTGTCACTGACTGAGCTTTCTGCCCCTACATTAGTGCATACAGCATCAGAGTGGTTGATTCAGCACAGATAGGGATGTGAAAGTCAGCAGCAGTAGAGAAAGTGTGGCATGAGAAAAAAAAGTCTCTGGTTTTATAAACCTTTTACATAGATTAAATAATAGAAATGGTCTCCATCAGTGGTAGGTCTACTAAGTAACTTTCTGAAAGTCCTGAAATAAAGTCAGAAATGAAATATTATTTTTCCATTGATATCAGTGGATATGATATTTGCAGCTACAACCTTGACAACCTTATTATTCTTTTAAAGCTCTGAGGTTCCTTGACCCTCCTTGTGAGACAGGGAAGAAAACAGAGAGTCCTGAGTCTGTCTCTATCTGGCAGTGGAAGATGCAGCATTCAGGATCCGTAAAATTGAATGGTGTCTGTTTGGAAAAATCATTGAAGAAAATTTGAAATTGTCAGGTTTTTAATATGCAGAATTACTCATACAGCTTGTTGTCCTGCTACATTATTTCACTTTTGTTGTGCAGACACTTTTCGTGTTGCTGCAAAAAAATAATAAATTATCTTTGTCACACTAAGTAATTGTGACTGGTTGAAATTCAGAATTCTCTAACTCAATTTTACCAATACAAACCAAAACTAAACTTGAAATAAAATACTCTTCTATTTCATTTTCATAATTCTGAATTAAGAGAAATATTCTTTATATAGTACCAAAAACTATTTAATACTAATATTTATATTGGTATCTAGTGACTTTCTTTAAATACAATAGAATTGAAATTAAAAAAAAAAAGTACGAAAAAAACCCCAACCAATCAAAAATCCCCTTTTTCAATAGAAGGAGCAGAATGTGGAAAATTGTAAATAAGAGCAGGTGCTCAGCTCTAAATAAGAATTAAAATTTTCATTGAGCTAATTTTATGACAACTCATTCTTTGGTAACTGCATCCTGAGCGTAAGCCTTTGAAATTATGCATCATAATGCGTATTTATTTTATACTAGAAAAAACATTAAATTTTAAAATATCTTTTTAAAAAATACTGAATGTCTTTAAAATACTGTATGCACTTACCTGTTTAGTCTTTTGATATGGTGTCCTGGGTTGCAGTGTATTCTATTACCATCCCCATCAGCTGTTAA
>NW_024582081.1:82662-86716 GCF_017639235.1 Corvus kubaryi
TATTCTGACTTGGTGCCTCCCACTGGTTTGTTTTCAAACTAGCACATATGGCCATATTGAGATTATCCTTCTGAAAATGAGCGCAAACTCTCTGAAAATATTTTGAGAATATATTTGCAGTTGTTGGGAAACATGTGAAGTGTATGATTTTTTGTCCAGGTGTACCAACTTGCTGTTTCCTCTCCCTCTCCTTTATGCTCCTTTTTCTTTTAAAGATTGTCTCTTTAATAATTTGGATAGAAGTCTGTGGTATGGTTCAGCTGTGAAAGGAGTGGCAACAATGCCTTCATACATTTATAGAAAGGTCTGAATTAGCACAAAGAAAATGGAAAACTTCTAGCTCGAGACCTAAACTGAAATGATGATTTCCTGAGAGGATTCATTACCAGTACTAGTCAGTTCTTTGTACTTAGAAGAGAGCAAGCCCTCCACTAATAACAATAAAAAAGAAATCACTAGGAGTTTTTTATGCTATTTTATTCTGGCAATTTTTTCCCTCTCATTCTGAAGCAGTACATCCTGCACTATGTGCACTCCACAGTGTTCATTAGCTGGCTCATCATCTGTCAATAATAGATTTTTTTTTCAGACACCTAAATGAAACTGCAGAAATCAATCTACATAACTACAAAATCATAAATAATTGAGTTGGAACAGAGCTCAACCATCTGTCTACCAGTAGCTTACTTAATTTCAAGATGCTGCTTGGAAGATATTTCTGTGTAGTTTACCAACAAATTATTGTACTGGCTTTGAGGATGTTAGTTATAGTCTCAACCTGAAAAATCAATGACATGGGGGACACTTACTATGTGGAAGCCTGGCAATGTCAAAATTTGAATTCTGGAGGGCAGAACAGAGCTCTGTTTGCTCTTACTTTGGATGAAAAGGGACGAGACCTTAGCAGACTTCAAGAATGTATTACCAACACCTAGAATGCAGAGAGGGTAATGAGAGTTTGAAAGGAGAGTAGGTTACATTTGGAAAAGCAGAGAGGCACACAGAGGAAAAAAAGTGCTGAAGTTGATGCTTAGACTGATAGTGGCACACTTTTAAATGGAACTATTCAGAAGACCAGCTGTAAATATTAGGGTTGAATTGCAATGTGCAAAAAAAAAAAAAAAAAAATCCTGCCTATATCTAATAATATCTGTGAAACTTCAAATCAAAAATCTGACACAATTGCTATATGTTATGGTAGGAACTGATGATCTCATTTAACTTCCTATCTGAGCAATCATTCCTGTATTGCTATCACTCTTAGTTCAATTACATTTAATTGATTAAAAGAATTTATGAACCAAAATTAAATCCAAAAGAAATTTGCATACTATTAGGTGAGAGGCTCTGTTGACACACTTTCAAGTACAAAAGAATTTATGAATTTTATAAGCCTTTAAATGCCTTGGGAATTATTCTTTATTATGACTGAAATAAAAGTGAATTCCATGGTAACATGTGGTGCAGTATAAGCAAATCATTTTTTAGTGGGTTTTATTTTATTCTTTGCACTGTTATTTAACAATATCACTTGATCATATAGCTTATCTAATGTGCTAAAGGTTGAGCCTCAAAATAAGAAGCTTGTTTTAACTGATAAGCTACAAGCGTAATATATGCACAAAAAGCAATTACAATATATGCAAAAAAGAGCAAACCTCAAATTTGGAGATTTAAAGCCAGGAGAAACAGAAGACTTTAGCAGTATTCTACTCAAGGAGGTGCAGACAAGAGTTTCACTATCTTGCAGCTTTAAGCAACAGTAAAAGAAGTCTGGAGTGGTCAGAAAGTAGTAAAATATTAATAAGGTAGGTGGAGTTCAGAGAAAGCTAAAATCAATTTCAAATTGAGTCCTTTTTGTGTGTGTGACATTTGTGTGTATGACTTGAGAGAAGGATTATTAAATCAAAACGTTGTTTTGGCCCTTGAGCTGTTGAGGCTGATGTTAAAGATACCTCATGTCCAGTAGGAGTGGAAGAATGATGAAAAATATAAAAATGGTGATGTTTTCTACATTTTATATTATTCTGTATCTTTTAAATTATGGCAGATTTTCTTTAAATTCAAATTGATTGTCTCAGTCTTTCCAGTCCATGTGCCCTAGGCACAAAAACTAGATTGCTTCAATACATGGTGTGATGGTTGCAAGTACTGACAGACACCATGAGAAAGGAAAGAGGTTTGACTTGCTTATAGTCTGTCCTTGTGAAGCGTGGATTAAATTTATTGCTTTCTCTGTATTTGTTTCACAGCCTTTACCAAGTTACAAATAGTAGAGATGTATTGTCCTTTGTAGGCGAATGTGAGTTATGCCCCCACTGCCTTGGGGCTGCACATAGGGCACAGACCTAATCCTGTAGTGAAAAAAGCTGTGAGTCTGGCTCTGTCCGGTTCTTGTCTTTGTGTTCATGTGGCTACTTGGCTTCTCACTGCTGCAGAGCACAGACAGGGCCTGCTTGTATTTGTGTGGAGACTTTTGCCTAGGTACATTCTCTCTCTTCAGTGGCTTGTGTGTAAAATCTATGTATCATTTCTCCATAAAAGGTTACTCTGAGGAAAGAGGAGTGCATGTTGTGAGGTGTCAGACTTGGTCACTGCTGCTAAGATTGCCCCCGGTCATTTTTTTTTTAGAGGATGTGAAGCTCAAAAGGGCACTTGACCTTCTCAGACTGTCAATCATCTCTGCCAAGAACTTACCATCAGTGCCCTCCAAAAACATCCTGGGAACAACCAAGATCTCCAGCTCCTGCTGCTTGTTTCTCTTGCTGTTTGTGTTGGTGTACATGCACTTCAGAGAGGCACCCTGTTGTGCTGATTATCTAGGAAAGGCAAGAGGGTTTTCCCCGCAATGCTGTCCTGTAGGCACATCCTTACTTAGGTGGACATGCTTGAGGTGGGCTCGTTTTAGTCCTGTGCTGCTGATTACGAGGACTGTTTTGTCCGGACAACTTTTGCTTGCCCATCTGCTCCACCACTTCATCACTTGATTGTTGATCATCCTTTTGCACCCCTGTTGGTCTTTGTTTATAGCAAAGATGCTTTTGCCCCATTTAGTCAGAAATAACTTGAAATAATTATACTGCTGTGTCTGGAAAAAATACGGATTTGAAACAAAAATGTGCTATTTTAGAATTTCCTCAACATTAGTAATATAAAATGGAATCACTGGATAAAGATTTAAATGGTACCTTTAAAAAATAAATAGTGTTACTTAAAATAGCTTTTGAAGATCAATAGTGTGGTTCTCAAAGATTTTGATGGGATGGGGAAAGGATGAACATATGATAAAGTTCTGAGACCTAAATATTAAAAACTCGTTTTTGTGTCTGTGCACTATGTGTCAGCATGCACAGCTGTGTAGGTTCTCTTCAAAAAGTGTTTCTTTGTTTTTTTGTTGATTCATTTCATTATTATTTGATTTCATCATAAAACTGCTGGCTCATTTTCTTCCTACCCCATTTTCTTTCATCTTCCATGTATGAACTGTTTTCAGTTGTATGCACAAAAGACACAATATATATAACACTCCTCTGTTATGCATCATCCTAACCGAGGCATTAAACGGTTACTAAGGCTCTCAAAAACAAAGTCACACCCTGCCAAACTTTTTGCAGTGAAATTTTGAAGATACCAAGGATGAGAAAGTGTGACCTAAATTTGAATAATGTGTTTAAAATAGTATAGTGTTATGCATCTTTAATAACTGCAGTTGAGGTTCTTGCAACAGCATTGAAAGCTGTGCTTAACTCCCAGTAAAGGTAACATAAATATCATTTAAATTTAAAGAACTCTCACATGTGCTGCAGAAGCTTGAGTAACCATTTATTTTATTTGGCTAAATTGAAGTTGTGTCTCACAACTTATTTATGTACACATTTCTTTCTTAAACCTTTTACCTAATATAATTTAATTTTTTTAGTTCATGTGTTATGCAAAATATGATCTCTCATTATTTGTGCCTTTCATTGATCAGTAGAATCACAAAATGGTTTGGGCTGAAAGGGGTCTGTAGTGGTTTGGTCCAAAATACTCATTACTGTTTATCTGCTGTGAG
>NW_024582081.1:91716-234427 GCF_017639235.1 Corvus kubaryi
CTTAGCAAGGACGTCCCTTCCGGAACTATGCTTGCTAACCTATGACAGGGTCTTTAAAGATCATCTAGTTAAACTCCCCTGCCATGGACATGGATGTCTTTAACTAGATAAAAAACCTGTCTATGTCTTTCACTTCTGTCCTCTCCCTATTTGGTAATCTTGATTCTTCTTTTTTCAGTCCAGATGTATAACCCCTTCCTTCACAGACGACATTCCATAACTTCATTTGTTCTTGTCCACACTTCACTTTTTCATCACTACGTCTTCTCTAGATGTAAATATTAATTATTTCTGTATAGTCAGAAGAGGGAATGATACTGTTGGTTTTACTTCTGCAAGTTAAATTTTAAAAATCTAGAGAAATTACATGTTTTAAATGATGTTAAGTTTGTAATCAATGTAACAAAACTACTGTGAATGTTTTAAGTATATAAGCCTTACTATAATGTCTGAAGTTCTAAAACAAACTTCATGTTAATCATTTATTAATTATACTAATCTGATTTTTAGTGCTGGAGTCATGGATTTGACAACATCTGAGATGACATTAGATGAGCATTAGTGAGGCTAAGAACTAATTATTTTTTTATGTATGTGCTTGGCAAGGATGCAAGACAAAATGCAGCAAAAGCAGTTTGGTACTGCCTCAGAGCAGCCCTCAGGGTACTGCACTGTCCCAGTTACCTCTGTGTGAACTGCAGAGGGATGGAGGCAGGGCCATCCTGGTGCTGTACCCTCAGTCAGGCTTCAGGGCAAGGCCAGAGAGAGCTCAGCCTTGTATTTCAAAAGAATTTCAAAAAGGATTTCAGTAGATTTCAACGGTGTGGCTTACTGCTTTACCAGTGTGAAGAAAACTTGCTGTGGGTATGAGCGAGGTGTTCTGGTGCAGTAATCTTCTAGGATGATTGGTTTGACAGCAGCAATACTCAGTAGGAACAAACTATGGAATTCCCACGTGTTTTTCTATTTTTTGGCACCTGGTTTATCTTTTAATTTCTGTGTCTCTGAGGGCTATCAAAGGACATGTACTGTGCTGCTTTTTTTTTTTTTTTTTTTTGGTAAGCAATTACAGTTTTATGATCTGGTTTGGAATACATAGTCCTTGGAATGACTTGGACCCTAGAATAAAGTCTAGATTTCTCATTTTGCTATGCATACTGTGGAACAAATTCTGATTCACACTTTCCCGTTGGTTGTTACAACTCCTTTAGATGCTTTAGAGCACACAGTGGGGATGGTCTCACAGGATAATAAGCCTAAGTGACATAACAAAAAAAGGAAAGAAGCAAACCATAACTGCCTCCTTTTTTGGGTCAAATTGATCTTGTAATTATTTCTAATGAACTTCCTATGTCTGGGGATTTCTTTCATATATTTTATTTGGAAAGTACAGTTAAATGTGCAAGTGATTACTGTGTGGATTCATAAATATAACAAAAATTCTAGAATTTTAAGTCTATGGTTTGATAAGAAGTCTAAAACCAATACAATATTCCAATGTCTCCAAGACAGCCCTTTTGCATCAAAATTTTTTAACACATACCCACTATTACTGTATCCCACAGCCATAGGGAGGAGAGGAGAGAAGATCCAGCAGGCAGGGATTGTGCAGCAAGATTGATCTATTTAATTATTTTACAAACTCTTTTATAGACTTTTTTCTTCATAGTCTAATTGGACAAAGGATCAGCAGCCCCCTGGGTTGATTGGCTAAAATCCTAAAACATCCATTGTCAAAATATTTTTCTACTGTACTATAAACAAGGCTTTGCAAGGTCGCAGGTGTTCATTGTTTATAGAACTCTGCTACTATCTTCCATGACAGAGAAAAATATCCCAAGGGCTTAGAAAGAAGCAGGAAAATTTCTTGCTAACAGCAGTTTTGTATCCACAGCCCACAACTACTTGGGTATGGAGAAAGGACTACTGCTTAGGAATGAATGTCAGAGTTGACTTTCAGTGATGTTTTAGAACTATTCCTAAAGTTAAGCCAAGGTTTAACTTCACTTCTGGGAGTTTACAAATGTTACCAAGGGCAAAACCAACTCAGAATAGAACCTGATCTCCTCCTCGCTGTTTTAAGCCCAGATGGAAATTAAACACCATGCAGCCACTTGCTCAACCCACGCCTCTCTGCCCCCTCACCATGGTGGAATGGGGAGGAGAATCAAAGTAAAACTTGCAGTTTGATATGAGAACAGTTTAATAATTTAAAATAAAGTAAAATACAACAGTAATGGTAAATGATGATAAGAATGATAAAATTATAATAAAAAGGAAAAACAACTGATGCACAATGCAATTGGTCATCACTTGCTGACTGATGCCAAATCCCCCTTCCTGAACCCAGATTGGCCACATTTCCAGATAGCTCCCCAGTTTATATACCAGACATGATGTTCTATGGTGTGGAATATCCCTTTGGTCAGTTTGGGCCACCAGTTGTGTTCCCTCCCAGTTTCTTTTGTGTAGCCCCTCACTGGCAAGGCACGAGACAAGACAAAAGTCCTTGACTTGGGATAAACGTAACTTACCAAAAAAACAAAACATCATTGTGATATCAACTCCATTCTCATTCCAAATCCAAAACACAGCACTGTAACAGCTACTGAGAAGAAATTAACTCCACCTAGCTGAAACCACGATGCTGATGCAAAAATCTTCAGTTTGCATTAGGCTGTAAGGTATACACTGGGTATTAATATGTTCAAGACTGTTCCTGGTCCAAGTGTGTCATGAATGTCCTGATGTCAGACTAACTATGCTGGATATATAGCATTCAGAGGTTAAATATTTTTATTACTTTTACCCATTTATACTATCTTAGAAGTCATGCTATCTGCAGTCTAATCTCAGCAGAGTTAATCAGAATTTATGGAGTCTGAAGCCTCTTTGGTCAGCATCTTTTTATATTAACTCTCAACTTGCAACAGTAGTTCTTATGCTAATAGAGCTATAAAATATTTGAGATAATACTAGAAGCACCATGGTGACTCTCTGCTGGAGGCTGTTTTAGAGTGAGGAATGATTAAAATGTAATGTCTGTGTTTGTCAGAATTTGTCATTTTTGTCATAACAATCAGATCTGGGGTCCTTGATGTTGTAAGATTTCCCTAGACACCACCTTTAGAACTCATGTCCAAAAGGCAATTTTTGATCTGTAAATAAAGATTTCTTTTAAAATAGGGTTTAAGTGCTTTTACCTAAGTGATCTGTTCTGAATGCAGGATTTTGGGAAGTCTTGCCAAATGTTGCGAGGCATTGAATATTTTTGTAAATGCATTTTTCACTGTTTGAATTCAAAGATCCTATCTAATTATCTTGAAGTAGGATTATGTACAAAGGAATAAATCCTGGTAAGAGTGTGTATGATGACCATGAACTAAAATGCAAATCTACACAGTTTCAAAGGAGATGAAAAGATAACGAACATGGATCTTTCCTTTGCCCTCCTTGTGATTCCCTCTTCCCTTTCTGCTTTGTCTAACACATAAAAGCCATTTAAAACCATTTCAGTGTACAAGTTATTCCTTATGTTTCTCTTGCAACATGATGTACTGCAACAAGATGTGGTAGGGTAATGATGGAACAAAGAGGCATACAGTAAACAAATATGTCTCTAAACATTCTCCTTCAGAATAATGAACTTTTCAGAGAAGTTTAACATATTAAATGCATTCAAGACATCAACATCCAACATGTTAAGTTAGTTGTAAGAGGGGACCATACAGAAATACAGTCTTGTGGTTTTGTATGTGGAATGCAACCTCTTTAATTTAGTTTCTGGAACTTTATAAATAGCTTAGCTTTCGATAGAAATGGAGGACATCTGCTGTGACAGTCATGAAGTAGTTAATATTTAGAAGTCCAGAGTCTAGTGATGCTAATATTTATTCCCAAAATATCAAAGGAAATGCCTTCACTGACTACAGTAGGCTTTGATTCATGTCTCTGAGAAGACATAGGGTGGGAAAAAATGTCAGGATTCTGCAGCTTTCTGGAACTGAAAGAAACTCCAGTCTGTTTTAAAATCGGAAAGCTTTAATTTAATCTAGCATTGCAATGTTCCAGCAAATCTAAAGTTTTTAGAAAGTTTTTTATTTAGTGTTTGTTTCCTTAGTTGTCTCTCACATTTTGCAGCCGCTGGAGGTTACAGTGACTTGTCAAAGGTCAGTTGGTAGCAAAGTGGAGAAGAAAATCAAGGATTCTGAAGTCCTCATTAAGTGACTCCTGTGCTTTATGAAACTTGTTCTGTTTTTCCTAAATGCCAGAGGAATTTTATCACTCATGATGTATGTAGGTATTTTACTTTTCTCCGACCTCATTTGAAACAATTTTAAAGAACAGAATTAGGGTTTTCTGTATTTGTAGACAACATCTGCAGCCCCTTAATTTTTCCAGATAAAGACTAGTTGTGTAATGTATTACCTCTTTTCAGCCAAAAGTAGGTTTCTGCTTGGAAGGTGTAGGTGCTTGCAGACTACCTCTATTTATTATATTCTAATTTATTAGTGTGGAGGTCTCTTTCAGCATAATCACTCTGTATAGGAAAATGCAGCTTTTTTTTTTTTAGTAAGAGTCCCATTTTTTGTAGCAATTTTTCATATCTAATATATTTGCAGTATGAGACAGGTAATTCTAAATGCTTCCTAACACAGCTACAGGATTAACTGAAGTAGTGCTTCAGTTGTTATACCCAGTTACTTTCCATCCTTTAAACTGGTAAACCAGATAAACTCATGATGGAAAAAGTCTCTTTCAAGAGACTTGTGATTTTTCAGGTGAGAAATGGCTTTATCACAATCAAACTTTTCTGTTCTGAAAGTAACTTTCTATGAAAATTGTTCTGATTCAAGCATCCAGTTTGACCCAACTGGATCTATTACAGAGATTCTGACTTTTCCAATTAACCAACTACATAGCAGTGGAGAGATTTGAGATTGAGTTGAGAATGTCTTGTCCACCCCTATGGCTGACAGAAAGATGGGTATGGCATTCAAATTTCCAATGTGCATTGTGTCATATATACTGCTTACTGTACCAAATAACTAGAATGAGTTTGTCCTGGAAAAATAAAATTTGGCCAAAAAATAGCATTCCATAATTCTGTCCTGCAGTGTTTTGCCTAATTTTTTTTTTCTAGAGCAAAAAATAATTTCACAAACGAATTTATGGGCTTTAATTCTGGTTTCTTTTGGTTTTATGGTTTCTAACTTTAATTTGCTCAAATCCATTTTCATTTTTTGGTTCTTAAGTTACAGTATGTCTGATTTTAAATTGTTCTAATCTCATTACATCCATATAATAATATGTGAATACCAAAACTTGTTTATAACAAAAGAATATCTCATTTCTCAATCGTGTATCAGATAGAATAAAGAAATGATTTTACAGCCATGGTTCAGAATTTTCAAAGTTCACATATTTCAAATCTGTTAATGACTGCTGCTCTACTTTCTTTTGTGGTGCAAATGTGATTTGACAATAAAGACATAGAATATTTCTAATCAAAAGGAAAATTACTGCAAAAGAAAATAAAATGTAGATATTGTAAATGTCAAACTATGACTAAATTGGGCAAATATGGAACATCCAGACCTGATTTACTTTAAAGTGTCTAAATCATGAGAATTCAAAAGCTCTAGTGTTTTGATGGCAAGATAGCCTTTTCTGCTTTCTTTATTCCAAAGGAAATTAAAGTATGATTGGTTTTTCTGTGAAAATATAACATGAATTCATAAGACAAATTCATGTTTTTAAAAACAGAGGAAAATTAAATAAGACAGAGGCATATAGTCCATTTTAAATTTCCTTAATTCCTTCAGACCAAGTCCAGTGGTGTGCTAGAGCTGATGCTATTGCTACGTACAACTGAAAGGAAGTATCACAAAATGTGTTCTACTTTTCCTAATTTTGCTGCAACCAATCAAAATATAAATTGGGAAATGTCACACTGGAATGGGCTCCTATTTCACAAAGCACTGGAACATACAAACTCATTGCTGTGTCACCCACTGTCTTTTGATATGTCAGTTCACTGTTTATTAATAAGTTTTTAGTTACTTCCATTTTCTTAGAAAATTTCAGCCTTAATGTTTACCAACTGTTTAAGTGCTTTGATAAATAAACCTTTACTGAAATTGCTCCTGAATCATTACATGGCAGAGAATCCTTGTGAAAATACAGCAGTGTAGAGTGGGAGAGAGAACAAACTGTGTCCTTTTTCAATGTGTGGAGAAAGAAATCGGGTAGATTTAGTTGTAAGCGATGAAGACGAGAAGTCAGTCTGTGTGTGTTTGCGGTGGACATACAATGGTATTAGGTGTGGACTGGCGTTACTGCTCTTTAGCAATGACTTCTTTTAAGAAAACTACTGTGAAAGCCTGCTTTGATCAAAGAGTATGGCTAACTTAGCTTTCATTTGTAAATAAGGAACTTTCATTTCTGTTTTGCCCATTCATTGTGTAGAATCAAAAACCCTTATCAAAATTCTGACTAACTCTCTTCCGAATAACTGCTAAAGGAAGCAATGGACTACATTCAGTCAATCAAGTTATTTTTGCTGTATCTTAAGTAAATTTTAGAAGAACGCCAGGATTTTGTGAATGCCATAGAAATGTTTCCTCTGTCTTAGGGAAATAAGATTTTAAATTCATCTTAGACTCTGGCTGATACAGTTAGAATTCTATACAGGAATAACTCTGGGAATGTTGAGAAATTATAAATAAAATAGTGGCAATTTTGACATTCTTTGCAAAATAACATTCCTTATTTTAATTACATTTTAAAATTTTGTTTCATAGCAAATACATTTTGTTTGGGTGTTTTTCCACAATCAACTTAAAATATATTTTTAAACTGTAAAGACCAATGCAGGGAAAAACCTCCCTTTTATTTCCACATAAATTCACCCCAATGTTTTTGGTTTTTAAATGCATGTAGAACTTATTTTTTATTACTCCTTGCTGAATAAGAAGACCTACAACCTATTTATCTTAAATCTTCTAATGTTCTGATTGATGAGAAGCTTGACTAATCTGTATAGTCAATAAGAGATGCAAAAAACTTGCTTGACATGTAGAAATACATAATTTTTGTCCCTGAAGGGCAGGCTAATATTTGTATGCATTGCTTGTCTTACATGAACCTATAGTTTGCCCTGCAGTTCCTGAATTGCTACTAGCAACAGCTATATGAAATAATTTTGCTTTTGAGCATGAAAATTAGTACTCGAGTGTGAGTGATCTTCTCAAGAGGAATAAAAAGATGATCAGGCCTGGAGCTTCTGCTGGCTCGAAGGGGAGATGATAGTAAGATTTTTAATAAGGAGGGAAAATGTACTGGTGTTATTGGAATGCTGGTAGCTAAATTTTTATGAAAAAAGGTTTAAATGTTCTGATGTTCTGTTTCATTTATTTCAGTACTCTTCTTGATATGTTTTGGGAGGGTTTGGGGTTTTTTTGTTTGTTTGGTTTTGGTTTTGGTGTTTTTTTTTTTTTTTTTTTTGCATAGGGAATGTACAATGATTGCATCTTCTGTGGACTTTATCCATTAATTATCTGCATTTTTCACTTGGCAGATCAATAGTTCAGTATTTAATTTGTTTTCATTTCCTTTGCATTGTTCTTTAAGTGAAAATGGGTGAATTCAACATGCTTTAAGAACTGACATAGCCAGAACATCCACAGCTGGCTATTTTCCATCTATTCAGAGTAGATAAGAATAAAATATTTGTTTTCAAGTAAGTTGTGTAACAGAGGGTGAACAGACTACTGTGCAACCAATCCATCTGTCATATAATGCTACATTACTGTATTACATCAACAGCCTATTTTTTAAAATGCCAAATAGAATTGATACTGAAAGCTTTCCATACTGTAATGCAATTAAAAACATTTTTTTTGTACAAGAGCTTGGTTTAAAAGTCACTAGTAAAAATTTATTTTGATGGTAGCAGTTTTACTTCTGTATTTAATGGAATTTAATGCCTCAGAGCAATTTCAAGGACAAAGAGAACTAGAAATGTAGTTTTTATATAGTATCTTTGTTCTTTAGGTGCTGAAATATTAGCAGAAGATGAACTTGCCTCCTTCAGTCTTCCTGCACCATAGGGCAGAGAGCAATGCAGAAATCACCAAACTACTTAGGCTTTATCTTCTGCATGTGCTAGTGAGACATTGGTATAGAGTGCCCAGAGAGATGGTGGATGGTCTATCCCTGGAAACATTCCAGGTCAGATTGGATGGGGCTCTGAGCAACCTGCTCTGCTTGAAAATGCCCCTGCTCATTGCAGGGCATTTGAATGAGATGAGCTTTGGAAGTTCCTTCCAACCTAAGCCATTCTATGATTCCATGATTCCATAGTTCTATGATGCTATGACAGATGTTCCTCCTTGCAGTTTCTTTGTGAATGGAGAAGTAATCCTGTGATTTATCAGCTTTTAATAAGATGAACTATTTATTGTCTAGAGCATGTTACAGAACCTTAAAATATAGGCAGGGTCATTTTCTAAATTGTTATTCAACAGAAAATTAGCAGAAGATCATTTTGCCTCCCTCAGTCTTCCCCTCCCACAGGGCAGAGAGCAATGCAGGAATCACCAAACTATTAATCATTGTTTGCCCTAAAATGTTATTTCTGTCAATGTAATTTGAAAGATTTCTTGTAATTACTTTTCCCCTCATCAGTATTTGAAGGATAATGATATTGCACTTTTAAAAAAAGGTTTCATCCTTGGGCAACAGCAGTTGCTTCTCAAATGATCTGCTGCTCTGATGTGGCTTTGTAATGTTTGGGATCATCTGACAAGTGAGGAAAAGAGATTCCAACCAGACAAATATAGATTTAAAACCATTAGTAACAGATGACATAAGATCTACCAATTTAGAAAAAAACCATCTGGTTTTGCAGACTTTAGAATTAAATGACAATATTTTGGAGTAAATCTAAATGTTCTCCAGAGCAACATCACTTTTTTGTTAGGTGGATGAATATATCATAACTCTGTTATAGCTAAGATTTTTGTGAATATTTTTTGTGAAGGCAAAATGTGCTATTGCCTACATTTCACTTTTGTATCCAGGTTACCCATGTATAAGCTAACTTAGTTCCTTATTTTCCATCTCCTACAAAAATGTTTGCATCTGTTTTCTTCTTTTAAATCCCAGCCTGTGTACTGACCAGAACCTGTTCTTAATTTTTTTTTCCTGTTGAGTTTTGGCATTTTACCTTTCTTCTCTTTTGGAAAAAAACCATTTTGACCACTTTTGTAATATTGTTTTGAAAGGTCCATTTGGGATCTTTGAGATCAGGTTTCCAGCTGAACTTCTCTGTTTCTGAAATACATAGGAGACTTCATTTTTAATGTCAGGACCATCATATCACAGATGATCCGTGCAACTCAGGAAACACCTTGGCTTTGAAAGACTGTATTTTTAAAAATATGTATTTTGCCTAAGAAATAATATTTTGATTGGTGGTAGCACAGTTTAGAAGATAAAATCTTGGCCTGACAGATTAATAAAAATTATTTATAGGTTTATCTGCTTTAAAAATGTATATTTTATTCTGAATGAAGTATTCTTGCAGAAATCTCTCTATTAATAGAAACAGTCTTTCACCAAGACCTCCTTCATGAAGCTGTGTTTTTTTCTCAAGTGCCCATAGTGATATTTCCCTTTCCTCTGACATTCCAACCAAAAAGTTTCATACATGTGATACAAATAATTATTTTACTGAAAGCAGAAATGCAGTTTCCAAAATTCATTGACTTAGATGGTTTTGAAATTTCACCATCTGGATGTATTTTTTCACTCCTTTGGGTAAGCTTTCCCTGGTTTGGCTGTGCAACAGTAGCATTCAAGCTTTGAGAAATTTGTATTTTTAATTGATTGTAATTAAGTTTCTAAGTTCCAAGAAAACCAGGTAAATAAAATTAAATGCCTTTCTTTATCTATCTGGAATTTAAATATGAGAGCCATTTAGTTAAACTAGCAATTTTTGCATCAGTGCATAGCCTTTTATATTTTCTGTATCTGATTGTGACATTTACTAAATATAGAAAATGCTTCTTAGCTAGGAAAGGCCGGAGTAAAAATAAATTATGAAGCATTAATACTCTGAAACAATTTTAAAACATATTTGAAATTTGAATTATTTTGCAAGTGATTAATTTAAAAAAATATAGCCTTTTTTCTTGCTTAATATGTTTTCTGTTGTTTGAAGTTGCATTTTCATGAGGGCCAGGGAGCTGGAATTGCCAACTACCTGCTTTTCCATAGACTTAGTATAGCATTTTCTATAACCTTTTCTTGATTTCAAAGCTGAATCAGTATGACAGATTCCTCCACAGTTATATGATTTTTCTGTAATGCCAGTTGAGTAGTTTTTAGCAAGTACTTCAGTCTGCTCTTCACAATCCAGCTATATAGCATTAGTATACATTTAATGAACTGGATGTATGTCTTACATATCCAGATGCAGGATTCCTAGGTGAGAGAAAAATTTATTTAATTGAAAAAAGTTGGAAGTAATAGGGCGGTATTATAGGTTTGTTGACAGTGTTCTGACACACAGAGTTCTCAAAAAAATACATTGATAGAAGCAAACTTGCACTACTTTTTGAATTAGAATAAAGAAGAACTTTTTTGGAGGGGGGAGGGGGGAATACAGTATTAAGTAAGTGTTTTCAAATCAACTTATCCAAAGAAATCACAGTGAGAAATAACTGTAGAATGAAGGTGGAAATAGAAGGTTACTGTGAGATCTTCTGTTTACCCCGTGTATGAAGCAGAGAAAAAGTGGTGCATCAAACCATGAGCTCAACACTGGTAGTCCTTCGGAGAAAAGACAGTGCCTTTTTGGCATAAATCACTAAGTACAGAATGTCCTTTATGGTATCTTCAAGATTTTCCATTCAATACTGCACAGTTTCATGTGACAGGGATTAACCTGTATTCAGTCTTTACCTAGGGATCATTGACAGCTCTAGCTTCCAAACAGGCCACATAATTACAGGTTAATGACAGGAGTTCAAAGTATGCTTTTAAGTTGTCCTTCTTTCAAAAAGTATTAAAAAAGGTATATGAAAAGCACAAGAACTTCTTGTATGATTTGTATTAAACTACAAGCACTTTTAAATGAAATGCTGGTTTTAATGATTCAGCATTTTAGTTACATGAATAAGACAAGAGCATGCTTAAAATTATCATTCAAACCCACAGTTTTAAATCAGCAAAGTGTACAGAGCCTTTCTTATTGATGCAAGTCCAATGATGAAATTACAGGGTTGATAGTAAGGAGAAGGCCAGTGGGACTGTTCATTTAATTAGGCCTCAAAAATAATTGCACAGAACTGGCATCAATTTTCAAATAAATTCAAAATAGCCTTAATTATTCTTAATAAATGACAAAGGTTTGCCCTGCACTCATTTAATGTAAGAACAGGCTTAGTATACATAGTACCACTCTTGTTTTACAGCCAATCTGAAACATTACCTATTTGTTGAATCTGAAGCAGTATGGATAAATAGGGCAAATAAATTTGAATCTTAATTAGAAATTCACATTGACAACTACAAATTAAGCCATAACAGTAATGACAGACGATGGTTCAATATAGACCTTTGTGCAACATGTGAAGCCAGAACATCTTTTGCTCTCCACAGGTATTCTGTTTAAGGACAGAGTATGAACTATTTGCTCACACCAGTGTTTTCATATACAGAAGGAAAGAAACATGACACAGAGGTGCCAACATCATAGGTACATGTAGAAAATTAGGCTCTTCAAACTATCTCCAATGCATCTGTTTAATATGACTGGAAACTTTTGTGTTGGTTTGTCATTGGATTTTATGATGTCAAATAATTATTTCAGCAAATAGATGCTCTGAAAAGAATGAGACTAGTCATTCTTGTACTCTTTTAATTAAGTTATTCTATAATTTAATGTTCATCAGAGAGTATTTAGGGCTGTTTCCTGTAGAAATATTGCATCTCTGGTCAGAGATGCAATATTGCTGTCTTAGAGAAACTCCCAACTGACTGCTTTTATATCAGCAAGCTCAGAGAGTTCATGCATGACTGCCATTAACAGTTTGATTAGTCTTGCATGTTTCGAGCCATCTTTCAGCACTGTGCTTTAGTCAAAAATCTAAATGTACTTTTCTGAACTTCTGAATATTTTAAACTTGATTTTCATCCCAAGTAGGAATAAAGAGTTGAAATAATCCAATTCTGCATTAAATGGAAAAACTGTCTTGTTTCTACACATTTGATTTAGAAAAAGAATTGTCAGCATTCTTAAACTGAGATTGTTTATTTTACTTTGGTGACTGCCTCATTCACTGGGTAAACTGAAGATCTGCCATTAACCTTCTGTCTCTGCTTCCATGGTTATTTCTCATTGATTTGATCTGGCAATCAGTTTGCCTGTATTGCTGCTTGTCAGTGAAGGAGTCAGAAATGAAGTGGTCCTTCCCTTGTAAGGAACCCTGTATCTGTCTCCTACCCTGCAAGTTTTATTCGTCCCATGTTGCTTGATGTACACCTCTGCACAGTGGGCAGGCTCAGGAAAACTTCCTGCACCTTCTGGCCAGCTGCACTAATGACCTTGGACTCGGTAAAGTGTTAAAGTAGGAAAGGGAGAAACTGTCTAAGGAAACATGTTGCATACTGTAAAAAATATACTGTAACTCTTTGTAATTTTTAACAAGTTTGGATGAGGTCTGTAACTAGTCCCACTGGGCTATTCCACCCCTGCATTTGTATAAAAGGAGAAAAAAGATTTCAGCAAAATTAAGGAAGCTGTAGTGTGGGTGGACCCCAGTACACTCAACGTAAGAGCAATCCCCATTCTGATGTATGATAACTGAGTACAAAATTATGCTTATTTCATTTTGGTATTCCTGAGTATAATTTTAATTCTGTGGCACTGAGTTTATTTAATTTTTTAGGAACAGAAATCAAATTAAGACATCTGTTTATATCTAAGTAGGCCAAAGCTTCAAGTTTTTACCATGTATCTTTTGAACTAACTTAATTCCAGATGAATGACTTTTTCTAGTATCCTTTTATCTAGTGATCACCTTTACGTGGAGTTGATTTAGACTCAATTTTAATGGAAGAAAAAACTCTTGTCCTGCACTAACAGGCATTTTGTTTTTCTCTTTTGTTGTGTTTGAATTAATTTAAAAAAAAACAAACCAAAACCCAAACATAAACCATTTCTAAAGATGCAGTGATGCTGAACCTTAAGTTCAACTTGATAATTGTTGCAAGGTGTGCAGATGAACAGCAATGAAATTCTTATTTAGATGTAGAAGTTTAAAGGTCAGGGTCTCCTCCCATAAACCATGGGGCATGGTGGCACTGAGGAACCATAAAAATTCTGCTCTTAGGAGCTGTGCTCATTTCACCTAGCTGTAAGTAGCTGAAGGATACTGCTCCTTGTATGTTCTCAAGACCTCCACTGGTTCTGCTCCTGGGGTAAGCTGGGCATGCCTGCATGCCTAGCTCCCAGTGTGTTCAGAGCAAAGTTAGTTGTCATTATTCAACAGCTCCTGTATCCCGTAGCCCTTCTATTACAGGATATTATCTGCTTTCTTTTTGCTTTAGACAAGATGCATTGTCACTGTTGTCATAGAGTTAGGCTTTGAAATAGATTTCACAGAGTCCTTACATGTCAAGATGAAGACTTCAAATTATCTTCACAAGGAGACAAGTGAAGTTTTAAATATTAATATCATAAGTTTGTTCTGAGTTGCCTATGCATCAGAAGTTTAGTGAGTTTTTGTCAGGGCTAGAATTACCTCACTGGTAAACAAATGGCACATTTTTTGATGAAGACATTTATTTTGAAAGCCTTCTGTAGAATCTGTGCTGCACTGGAGCTTCTTTCTATAAGCTATACTTTCCCAGTTAATGATGTATAATGATGACTGAAAAGCTAAAAGATACGGTTACACAACTTCCTCTTCTCGAGCATATTGAGCTTCATTTGCAGAGTGATCTGGAAGAAAATTATTTGTGGGTTTGTTTGAGTTATTTGAGAAGGTTTAGGACTAAAAAGGATCCCACAGCAAGATGAAGGCCAGACAGGTTTAGCCAGGTAAGAACATATAAGTAGAAGACAGTCTAATTCTGAGGTGAAATGAAGAAGCTTCTATTTCACTTTTGAGTATTGGGTCAGGTGACTCAGAAGCAAACAATGATACATCAGGCAGGAAAATTATTATATCAGGCAGCAGCATGTGTTTCTCAGATTAGGCTTCTTGAGCAAAATTAGATTAAGATTTTCTTTCATCATTCTAATTAAACTATTCTGCCCTTTTCATTGTCTTGGGTCATTGTTGATGAATGACAGAGGAGTGCCTTTACTGCTGCTTCCCAAATATAATTAAATTTGATGGTTTTCAGTGGAAGAGGTTATATATTTGCTGAATTTATAGCAGCCGAAACAGAAATAGCAACTATGTATATTGGAAGTTAAACTGTGCACCTGCATATGTTGGATTGGATAGATTTGAATCTTTAATTTAAACTTTTTCTTTTAAATTGCCCTTCATTTTCTAGAGTTCTTGTGTTTAAGATTTAAGATAACCACAAACCACAAGAAACTTTTTAGATTTCTGTGCAAGAGGTCAACTGTACCTAATTAGTGGACTGCTGTTGTGTTGTGTGTTCAGAATATTCCTACTCAGGAAGTAATCTTTGTTCACTGAGTTAACCAGGCAGTTCACAGTGGTGCTGTCTGGAGTGTAAGCTGCCTTTTGCACAGAATTCACTCCCAACACGGAGCAATAATATGAGCTTGATATAAAGGGGAAGGTGTAATTTTGCAGTGCAGATATCCTAAAGTTCACTTGGCTAATCAAAACCAGAGGACTCTCCCAGAGCTTCAGTCCATCTCAAAGTTAGATTTTATGCTGTTTACATTAAATACTGTCCATGAAGAAAGTTTAGGAAAGCATATGTAAATGTCAGTTGACAATTTATTCCATGTACTCTCAAAAGACTGACTGCTGGCAGCACTGGGCATTTAACATTTGCACTCCTGTGTTCTTGAGCAAGCAGTAACTGCATCTCTCTACCTGTAATATTATGTTTGACAAGCGTGGCCTGTGTTTGTAGTAATCCTTATTATATTGCAAATACACTTTTAGCGTGCTGCCTTATGTATTAATTGTCTTCTATAGTTTTTCCTAGTGTAGTGCACATTATTGACTCTGCAGTTCTAGCAATATTCTCACAAGCCTACTCTGCATGTGTGGAATTTATCATCAAATATGATCAGCAAAAATATTCACTTGAATTTAAGTGACCTCTTATTCACTTAAGGGCACAATAAGACTGTTCACCAACTGAATTTGGAAGGGGTTGATACAAGCCTTCAGGTACTATGTGGATAAAAATGTAGGGACAGATTCCATCTCATATACAGTTGTTGAGAAGTATAGATATGCTTGACAATTTCTTCAGAAATCTATTAATAGCCTTTTCTATTTAAATAACTAAATTCCATGTCAGATGAATATTGGTTGTTTTCTTCTCTTACATTTTGCACATTGCTTAATGCTGAACAATAGACTGAGTTTTTCACACCTTGCTAAGAATATCTGCCTCCTGTGTGTGCTTTTTAGTTTGGACAATGACACTGGATTTGTATTCCTTAGGTTGTTAATGTGTGATCTGTAAGTACATGGAACACGGGAAGCTCCAGACACTCTCTGTATAAATAGGTTTTTCATGAGCAGTCAAGCTAAATTTTTTTGTTTTCTGTTTTTGTGGTTTTGGTTTTTTTGGTTTTTTTTTTTTTTTTTTTTGGTTGGTTTATTTTTTTGGTTTTTTGTTTTGGGGTTTCTTTTGTATGGCTATTTGTTCTTTTTCCTAAGTACACCACTGGTATGCTCAAATGCTGTTCCCTTTCCTGGCTCTATACAACTCCCTTATTGGGCCAATTAATGCACAGCTGCACCCAATGCTGCTTTGCTATTTGCTAATGTGGGACATCTGCCTTCAGGGGAAATAGGTGCATGACAGAATTTTGTCTGTTAGTCTGCTTCCACAACACAGCCCAGCCACAAACTTTTAAGGAATTTTTTGGGAACCTATTAGGTGTACAGAAGTGACATAGAAAAAAATTTTTAAACTTTGACTAATAAAAGAGTGTAAAATGCCCTGTCACACAGAATTGTTCATATGGAGTATGTCGGTGATTTAAGTGAAAAGAAAGAATAGTTTTAATTAATTTCATCAGAGTTTTATTGAACATTTTGAGAAGTTAGATATTCAAAGAATGAAAGATGGAAATGATCAAATATGTAAACTTAAATTATGAAATGGGCAAGAAGTAAAACTGACACTGTAAGCCAGTGACTCTACTTGAATATTCTTTGTTTTCCAGTAAAAGGGTTTTCCCATCATAGTTCATAGGAAAGTGAACCTTTGAGTTAGGCACAATTTATAAAATGTGTGGTCCAAATTAGCCTAAAAATTGAGTTGGAAAACTGAGCTAATGTAAAAATATATATATAAGAAAATCAGCAAATTGATTTAAAATATTTTTATACCCACTCCATTATTACCTACAAAGAAATCTTATGTTTCTGGCTCTGGTGTCTCCAGGAATGCAAAATTACAACATGTTGTATTTTCTTCCCCCTTCTCAAAAGAAAAGCAGGAGTTTTTGCTTTGAACTTAAAAGCTCTCTTTTTGTTTTGAACATTCTGTTTGAGAACTCTATCAGTCCCCTAAAAGTCTATGTGTGTCTATTTTGCTTTTATATGTGGTATAATACCATTAAAACAATCAAAACATGAAGTTTAATATCCATCAATGGTTTTTGACAAGTTCTTTTAGGTACTTTAACTAAATGTAATCTTAACTAAGTTGTTCTGCATTGCTATTTCTTTCTCAAGAGTCCTTGAATACATATATTTTTTTACTGTTTTCATGAATAAGTTATTTGCAGTTTTAGACTGTTCAATAAAATTATAGAATATAAATTAAAGAAAGAAATAGAAAGAGTTGATCTGTCATTCTGAAAGATTGATCTAGGATTTCTTGGAGATTAATTTTAGGAAATAATTCTGAATTTATTTATTCTTTTTTTTTTTAACGTCTCTGTTCAGATGGAAGACGTCATAGCCCGCATGCAAGATGAGAAAAATGGAATTCCTATTCGTACAGTGAAAAGTTTTCTTTCCAAGATTCCCAGTGTCTTTTCTGGTAAGAGTCAAAGTGAATTTCATGCTATTTTAAAGTTTTCACTCTGCCTTATGTAGGGGGATGTTCTAGTGGGAAACACTTTCAAATAAGTACTGTTGAGAATTCAGTCATCTAGTCTGGATGAGACATTTCCTATCCTTTGAATACTTTAATTATAGAAGTTTTTGATGTTTCTCTCAGATTGGAGTGGGTTTACACAGAGATGTTTTTGTCCTGAAAATTAGGTGAAGGGAATACTTAATTTACTACAAAAAGTTAATTCTCTCAAAACGGCAATATTTTTATTACAGGTCAGGTCTGGTTTTTAGCCATTTTCCATAGCAAGTGTGAGGTTAGTGTATGGGCCAGTACATGAAGATAAGAAATTTCATAGCAGCAGAACAAAAGAAAAATCATCACCACACTCTGCAACTGATACTGATTAGGGGCTGTGACATTTATTAGAACATTCATGATCTGCTTCTGTAGCTGGGTGCCTGTGCCTGAGAAACTAAGGCTGAGATCTTTGTGGTGATTTGAAAGACAGCTGTAAACTTTATAGCTAGTTCAGGTCAGTATTGTCATAGGCACAAAAATCTGTGCATTTATTAATTAGCATATACTTATTCTGATATTTACATAATTTTACAGCAATTTATGCATTTATGTATATGGCTATATACTCCAATGAGTATGGAGCTCCTTTGAAATAGGTGCCATTGTCTAACCTAATTTTCCCATATTCCATAAGAGTGTATCCTTACACAGAAAGTATTTATAGAAGTTTCTACTGTCCAGAACAGCAAGAAGAATTCTATATTTTAATTTTCAACCTTTGGAATGTTTTTGCTAGTGAATAATCGTGTCATAAAGAAGGCTAGGGCCTTAAGAGTGAAAAAATTGCTTCATGATTTTAGAAACTACTTGCACAGAAACTAGTCTCTGAAGAATGGACCTTTATTTGCCATGGGTCAGTGCAGCATGGCATCAAACTGAATAATTCATATTAATTGTTAATCTCTGCCTTACCTTGTGTACTCTGGATTTCAAAATATACAGACCAAAATGTCTTTTTTTTTCTTTTCACGGGAATAGACATCATACTTTTAAAGGTTGTGTTAGAATTTATATGCAGTTATACATAGTGGTTACTGAGGTAACAACTTTTCTATTGATGCATTAACTTCATTAGCTTCAGATGGAAATAAAAATCATAGCACAGTTCATTTTTTTCCTCTTTCCTGATTTTCTCCTTCAAATACCAGGGGGTAGCAGTAATTTTTGGTACACGACTAAAACTCCCACCAGAACAGTATAACTGTCATTTTGGTTCCATTTATCAGCTTTCCTGTCAGTTCTCTATACTGAATGGAATCTGAAAGCTTCAAACCTATGTCCTCAGTAGCTGATTTCATTCAGTGTGCTAGGAGTTTATGTGTGTGTAGCAAATGAATATCGGCTTGAACTCAAAACTGTTGATTGCTAGGAAACATGGGAATATTGTCTAAGGATCATGATGACAGTAATGCAAATATATTTAATAAAAACTTGTAGTACTGTTAATACCCACAAAAGCATCGAAGTAGATGCTCTGCAGTTAAAATATACATACATATATGCTCATGTATTTTTATATACATACATAGATGTGTGTGTGGGGGGTGTGTGTGTGTGTGTGTCTGTGCATAAAAGATGTCTTGTAAGAAGCCATCTGTCCAGGATTATGCCCCATAAATACTGGAGTTTTGCAATTGTTTGCTATTTTTTTTTTGTGGAGGAAGCAAAATGGATAGTTCTACCACAGTGAAATGATGTTCCCTGCAAGCACTTAGAAAAGAACTCTATGAGTCCTTTAAACAACTTGTAAAAACTAAGGATGCCCATAAATTGTCTGTAGGAATAGGGTCTTGTGTGATATCGTTTTAATTGTTATTATATGTCGTTGTATACATATTTTAATTTTTATGTACTTTTATTTCACACTATTGCTTCTAAAAATGGCAAGTGAGAAACTAGTTGAAAGAGCCATCGCTTTTTTAATGCTGAATTACTGACCATCTCTAAGATGACTGCATCAGCAAAATCAGCCTGAGGAATGGTATTTGAATTTAACAGAAAGTTGTGATTGTAATAAATAGGATGATGTAATTATACTATCTCATTTACTGGGTCATTCCTGAAATGTTTTCACAAATAAAATATCCACAGAGAGAAACATTTGAAATACAGATATCTCCCTATACACTATACACATTTTTGTGCTTCAGAAAAATATAATCCTAAATTAAAGATTATTCTACTTTGTGAAATTTTGAAAATATGAGGAATCATTTTGCTTTATATTGCATATATTCCACACATTCATAGAGAGCGAATAAAAATTTGAAACTTTTAAGGCTCTAAGGAGAAATGTAGGCAGGAGATTTTGCTCCTTCTATGTGATTATGCATTTTGATGAACAAAAGGAGGACTTACTGTAGTTGTCATCATGCTTTTGAAATGTTTAAGAGGAGTGACGAATATAGTGTATATCTTGCTGCTCAACAATAATAATTGCATGAAGGTTGTAATGGGCATTCTTTATTAACATGGATTAGAGTACTAGAATTAAAGAGGAGGTGATTTTCCTGGTCCATGGTTCACCTTTAGACCTGGAAATGGATTTAAAAAAACTTGCTTGAAATGATCAATTTAGGGAGTCCGACATATGAATCATAGAGATTAGAAGGAGCTCTAAAATATCATTTTTATTTTGGCTAAGGAGGGATACAAAAAAATGCCAAAGCTTTGTTGTTCACTTTGAAGCAGAAAGAATCAGAGTTTACTGACAAAGCACTGCAATAGTTGAGGGTTCTTTTGGAGGTCTTTGTGGGATGGTGTGGGTGGTTGAGCCAGTATTAGTGCTGAAAGCTTCACAAGCTAATCAGAACATGAATATTTCATTAGGTAGATGTAGTGATGTCTTGTGGTCATTATGGAATATCAGAGTGATTCTTCGTAGCGCTTTAAAGCATGTAATACTTGGGTGAGCTTGGTGATGAATAAAACCTGTGGAGAATGTTCCAACTGAGTGGTGTATAAGCTTGAGTGTGGAACATGAGAATTTTTATTGAAGGAGGAGGGAGAACTATGAGAAATGTAAGTTCGGTTAAAGAATGCACACAGAGAGAGAATAAAAACTATTCAAGAAAAACATGCTCATACTAGTTATTACTGGCTGTTTCTGATGCATGGCTCAATGATTTTGGAATGTAGTCACAGCTTGAACCAACAAAAATAGAAGAAAGAGATCAGTAGAAAGGTGTGTTTTTAACATCTCCCGTGTTAAAGAGAAAATGAAAACATTAATTTACCTTTCACTGGAAAATATAATCCATGCGAAGTCTTTAGTTTTTTCTTATTCCTGTAGGTGAAGCTGATATGGTATCTTTTCCATATAAAAATTATGTTTTCCCATTTTTTAGAAAGATTATTGCCATCATATCTAATTTTTTAAAATGTTTTTCATGATCTCAGAAAATACTTATTTCTCTTTTATCTTGGAAATCATGAAAATAATGAGATATTGCAGCTTGATTAGCAAATATATTAATATAATGATTGATTACCAGTCTTTAAGCACTAGTAGCAGTATGCTTGGTAAAAAATTAAAGAATTTATGTGTTTAAACATAAAAAAATATAACTTAAAAGCAGACCAGCAGTCTCAGTAGCCTGGTCAGATGTAGTGAGATACTCCAGAGGAAAGCAGTGTTATAGTAGCTCATCTCACTCACAAGTCACAGGTGGGTGAGCCCAAGGAATGAGTCACAGGGGCTACCTGCAACTGTCTTATTATATAGAGGCAGGCAGCAAAAAATGAAGAGCCGTACAGTGAGAATTGGATGACTCAGGGGACTAATAACAGGAAAGAGAGTTTCTCATTAGTTTTGATCTTTCCAGTTGAGTAATAAGTTGTTAGCATCTGATGACTTCTCAGTGCTGCATGTGAAATTAGTTGATTGGTTTATCCACTTCACTACTGGAGATTACCGACCTGAAAGACAAAATGGAATAGAAAGCTCTACTACTTGGTTTGACAGGAAGTAAAAGCCACAAGGCACAGCACTTCGATCATCTGGTACCTTTGGAGCAAAGTAATGTTACATTATATGTAAATAAAAGGATTTTGGAATTTCCATTTTTGATAGATTTTCCAGAGTTAAATTAACCATTTGGGAGAAACTAGGATTCCCATCTCCCAAGTCTTGAATTTTATAGACCTTGTTTTTAACTTCAGTGTCTCCTGTGCTGGGTTGATGACAGGTTCCTACTTGCTTGTTCTATCCATTCCTTCATCTCTCTTTTCTTGCACTGTCCTAATGGTAGAATCACTGCTGATTTCTTTATGCCAAATGAGCCTTTTGTTTCTTGCAAACCAGGCCTTCAGTGTTAAAACTGCAAGCTCACTGCCTTGACAAGGTTCCACTCTTAGTGAAATGCTTTGATGAGAAGCTTGCTGTCAGTTCCTGAAGGACAGAAACTGGATCATTCCCTCTCCTATGCCCACTCAGATGGTCAGACTGGAGGAGGGACTTGCCATCTTTACAGTTTCACTTTTCAAAGCACAATTTTGAGAAAAAAAAGTTAATAAATCTCTATTCCCAAATGAATGGGTTGTTTGAAGTTATACCACCAGTCTCTCTTGCACATTGTTTCCATTTGTCACTTTGTCAGAGTGACTGATATGCATTCAAATGTTCATGGTCTTTTGGGAGTGGATATTTTTCATGAGTTTTAGAGTCATGAGTAGAAGATATTGACTAAGTGGAGCCATAATATTGGACACACAGTCATTTCCAAGTATTGAGATAATTAAGTGATTAATGAATGATGCTTTTTACGCTTTACGGAAAACCAAAGTGGATATTTGAGTGCTGTCTGCATCCCTTCACATCTTATTTCTGTTTGTTTGCCTGTCTTGGCCTCATGACTGGCGTGGTAACTGACCAGAGAGGGGTGACCTTAAGCTGCTTAAAACTGGACAGGACTTTTGTATCTTATGGCAAATCAGATTTGTGACAGCTTTGTTGTTGGGAAGTGTAGAATGAACAAGCTGTGGTGGGCTGGGATCAAATAAGATGAATGCTCCTCAGAAAGAAATGAAGAACTTTTTCCAATATCTTTAATAATAAAATAATGGAATTGTTTGGGTTGGAAGGGACCTTAAAGATCATCTAGTTCCAGTCTCCTTGCTATGGGCAGGGATATCACCCACTAGATCCAGTTGCCCAGAGCCCCATGAAGCCTGACCTTGGACACTTCCAGGGATGGGGAAGCCACAACTTATCTAAGCAGCCTGTTCCAAGATGATTATGCTTTCCATTTTCGTTTTAAGACATGTTATTATCAGATCTTTATTAAATTACTATTGGAATGAAAAGCTTTTCAAAATGTGAAGTTATTTTAAACAGAAAAACAAATACTCATTTAAAGGTTATTGCTTCTTCCTAACCAAACAACAAAGCAAAAAATTTTATTATGCTTACTTTTCGATTCAGTGGCAATTGCCATGGGAAGCATTAGGAAAAAGAAGGAAATAAAGTGAAAAAAGTCTGAGGCAATTTTGCAAAATTGTCCTAGGAAACTAAAATATACTGAAAACTCATTGAAAAGTCTTTTAAAGTAATCTGTCTGCAAAACAGTCATCATAAATGTCTGTTCCCTTAAAATATGAAAAGATTATTTTTACAGACATTTGCAAAAGAAATAGATATAGAAGTCATGCAATGATGGAAAAAAAAATCTTAATAGTTATTCACTTGTTGTGAGATGGAAAATTGCTGGGAACATTCATCTTCTTTGAGGTTTGTCCAAATGAAGCGCTCAGTTTGAATTAGATGATCCCGTTTCCCAAATGCATGCTTCCTCCCAAATGCTTGTTTCTAGAGAATTAGCTTTGGACCTTGTTGATCATCGCTAGAAATTTTTGCTACCTTTTCTTACTATGTTGCTTCGTAGAGAAAATACTTCTGTCCCTTTGCTACGCCTTCTTACTAATCTCTTTGTGTGTAAGATTTTGCCATTGTTTTAAGTGGAACAGGATTGGAGCTTTGAAGTGTGAGAACTTTTAAAACGAGTATGGGAAAACCTACTGCATTCACCACAGCCAAAATTTACTGACATCCATTCTCTGGACACTGGACGTGTAACATTCATGGAAAATGTGGGGTGAAAAGGCAGCCCTGAATCAGCTTCACATAAACCTGAAATTATCAGGAATTCCACAATCTATCACAGCTTCAATTTCAGTAGTGTGCCATTTTCCCTCTCATTAACATAATTTTGGTTTGCTGGTTGTCCATTGGCAACAATGAGTAGTCCTTTGAGAAAACCGAGAGAATAGCCCCATCCAACCCACACATACAAACATAAGTATCACGCATATTTAGGCCATTTGTATTTGCCTATGGAGGCAGTGCATAATATATCAGCTTAAGAGAAACCCTCTTAAGCTGATATAAGCAGCATCTGTAGTAGTGATAGCTTAACTAAAATCTGTCATGTGCACAAAGCCCTGTAGGAAGAAAAAACTAGATTACGTCTAAAGAAGAGTGAAATGTACGGAAATATGTTCAGGGCTTCTATGAAAATGGCTTTTCTTTCTCACTATCTCTTGGAAATCTCTTAGAAAGAAATACTACTGATGCTGCATAGCAATAATTAGAACTAGAGGAGTAACTATCAGTGAGAATTTGCTGGGGATGTATATTTTAAGTAATTGTTTTAATTAGGAAGCAGAGCAAAGTAAACTATTTAACTCCACCAGTTTAAGAGGTACTTCTATGACTGCAAAGCTGTTTAAATCACATTGGAATTTTCACACAGAGCAATTTGAGGGAGGCAGAAGAGAAGTGCTTTCTCAGAAAAAAGGGTTGGTACTGTGTCTCCTGTCACTAATTTCTGAGACAGGAGGGAAATCTGCAGCTCATGTTAAGAATGGGCAGAGGAAGTGAGTAGCTGAAGACAAATGAAGTCCCATCATGAAGTCCTTTTTCAGGGATAGTAATGTTGCCAAAAATGTGAAATCTGTTTCATGGTACACTTGTTAAATAGTCTCTGGATACTATTTCAGAAATGAACATCCACTTGGACAAAAGGAAAAGAAAACCAATCTTATTCCTCTAAGATCAGAACTCTTGAGTCCCAGAAAGTATCCATTGTCTTGCCAAAACTTTGCAATGGTACATGGGATTTTTAAGTGTCACTTTGTGTAGTGAAGTATAATTCCAAAGTGCAGTGTAATTCTAAAGCTGGTAATATATCTTAGCAGGTTTGGGTCCTGAATATATTGTCAATTAGAATGGAATAAAATAGTTACAGGGAATTTCTGCATGCAGTGCTGTAGGAGCAGGTACTGTAACTGTTTATAAACAGAGACAATAATTATTAATACAATTATATTTTGGAGTACATGCTGAAAAATATCTAATTTTTTAATTTTTGTGGCTTTGTACTCTATTGTCTGGTGGCATGTTTTTGGTTGCGTGGTGATTATTAACTATAATTTAGCAAGTAATGCAGATGTGATAAGGATTTCTGGTACACGCACAAATAACATATTTACAGGTATCCTGCTATGTGTAATACAGTGTAAACACATTTCCTTTTCTTTTTAAGATGATACACATGCATCTGGAATAGTCCCCTTTTCCTCTTAAATGATATCTAAAATTGACTCATTTTGTGACTTTTAAAGCTACGTCATTTATTTCTACTTCAGTTTTACTTTTTGAGTACATAATTTTCTATCTTACTGTCTTTAAATCTACTGTTTCAAAGTAATTTGAAATATTTAAATGAGCTGCATGCAAAAAGAAAGTGGTTCTGTATTTGCAGATTTCAATCTTCCATTTTTACAGGCACATATATAGTTGGCCAGCAGTTAAAATAATCAAACTAAGTAAAATCATTCCCCGGAGAGTATGCCCCTTAAGCAAGAAATCAAGTTAGCAGGGTTTACAAGATTACTTGTGATTTAGCTCCTAATTCTGTTGGTACTAGCTATGAGGAAAAAGACTTTGTCCTTCCACTTGTATCAGAAGACTGCAGACTTGGCTTTGCAAAAGGAAGCAAGGAATAAATTGTAGTAATTGTAATTGTTTATATTTCTGTTGTTGCTGAAGTTAGCTATAGGCTAGTTTTGCATGGTGCTGAAGAAGTTCTGCTGCTATTTTCGGTCAGTTGAGTTCCTGACAAAAAGTAACATACATTAAGTTATAAAGTCACCCTCATGGGAAGTAATTGTAATTTCTTGAAGCATACTGTGACTGACAATCTATCACAATGCAAATAAACGGACCACTGATAGTAATAAATTTTCTATAAATTATCAAAATAATTTTAAATGGAATTATGGTGTCAAGAACAATTTTTTTAACAGGAAATAAGAGTGCTCAAATGTGCGATGAGTTTTGCTTACAACGCTCCACACATTTGACAAAGCCTATTACACTCCTGAGCTTCATCATAAAGATCAATAATTGAGTTTATTGTTTAAAAAACTACTTTCTAGTCTGTGCAGTTGGAGAGTGAGCCTTGATGTTACAAAACAAGCATGTAAGCTGGCTGTAGTTACCATGTTTTCTCTTATCCTGACCCCACAGACTAAGCAGTCCCCGAGGCCAAAGGATGTTGGCAGCTGTGGAGGCACAAAGCCTGACGTTCCTGCTGTGCGCCTTGCCACACAGCATCTGTCTCTTTTTGTCTTAGGGGTGGAAGACCTCAGTGGGGATGCTCTTGGTTTGCTTGTTTCCTCTCTTAGGGAAGATCACTGGAGCAGGTGCTGCTTCCCTGTGCACATCTCCGTAGTAAAGGTTAGACCACAGTGGGAAGCAGGCAGAGCTGTTGCAGTGATTGTCAGGAAGTCAGAAGGTGCAGGCTGATGAGTTTGGTGTCTGAGGAACAGAGCAGAAACCCAGGAATCTTCCAGAATCCAGGTAGATGGCACAAAAAAATTACTTAAGAGGTCCTGATTTATTGGTAGGAAAGAGGACACAGTAATTGCTGAGACTTGGCAATTGTAGCCTAACTAATTAGAAAGCACTGAGAATATTTAAAATAAAATTTAAAAAAAAAGGGAAATTAGTATTAAACTCCCCTCCCCAAACATACAGTTTTTTAAGAAAATATTTTTTAATAAAAAATTATTAAAAGGCCCAGTAGCGGTTGAGTGTACAAGCTCACATGTGGGACTTTTTTACTTTTTTTTTTCTTCAGAGGCAATTACCATAATATTTGCATGAAAGGCTCTCGTGGATACCAGCACCCATGTGCTTGTCTGATACCAGAATTTTTTCCTTTTGAGATTTTATAATAAATCATAAGAAAGCTAAAATCTGGAAATAGTTTAAAGACATAAAGAACTGAGTCTATAGGTCTATATGTCAGATGTTTTGCCTTTTCATCAAGACTATCTTCTTGTAAGTTTTGGACTTACTTATTATGGAAAGAAGATTGCAGATCTTAATAAGTATACAGTAAAATGCTCAGTTGTTTCCTGAACTGTATTTCTAGACCAGCAATATGTTGGGAATAGAGAAAAGGTATTGATTCAAACCTGCCCGTTAATGGTTTGGTCACGTAAATTCCACCTTCAACATTTCTTCGCACAATTTTACCCTCTCCTCATTTTTCTAGTTGCTTTAATCAGTAATCAAGTTGAATTCTCCTTTCTTCCATACTCTTTGGAGAAAAATAGACTTTCTTTGTTCTCTATTCACTTGTTTTCTGAGTAGTAGTATTTTTGTGTTCCTACTACCTGAGTTCTAGAAGTGGGTGTTTTCAAAAAAAATTTGATCAAGTCCTTTCATACTTACAAAAGCATCTGTTCAATAGAACAAATCAGAATCTGTCTGAATGAAAGGTGGAGGCGGAGTGACTCATCTCTTTGGCTTTTGTGCCTGAGGTCAAATACAGTTTTACAGAAATATTTAGGCCTTGCTTGTTACCTACATCTTTTGAGACTGTTGATATATCATCTAAAAAATTTATCATGAGTACTAAAATGACAAGCCACGAAGACATAGTTACAATGGTCAGCATTTACAGAGGGACCCCATCTGTTCTGCATGAGCAATGGGTTGGTTGCTCTGGACTGGAAGTAGGTAGAAAATATGGTTGGGGTAAAGAACATCATGTTGCTCAAGCAGGATTTATGAGGCTAATCTTAATTTTGTGTCATGCTTACAAGGAAGCTTCCAGCAGGCATGATGTCCCCAAACTCTAGGCCATTTAAAGGCCAGTAATTAGGTCTATTTTCCAGAAAACGAATGGAGAACTGGTCATAGTAGCAATTTACTGTTCTAGGACAGTTGCTGAAAGTAAACAGAAGAGTGCAACTTGTCTTGCTTTTTTTCTCTGTCTTAAAAATACTTTTCTTCCTGTTTAAAAGGAAACAAACGAACACCCCCACACAAGTGGGATGTCCATCTCTCTCTGTGTGTTGATCATAGCTCCTCTGGACAGGCATGCAAGGGACAGGGAACACAGCTCCAGTGGTATGCTGCTGAACTACTGAGCAGGTACAATTCAGCAGTGTCCTGAGCTCTGTCACACCAGCAGTAAGGTAAAGTATGCATGAATTGGATGGGCAAATATATTGTTTCATTTCATGTGATGTAGCTGAGATCTGGGATGCTGCTTATAAATTACCTCTGCAATGCGTTAAATGACCTCTGTTATTTAGTCACAGTTAGTAAAACTCTCCTCCTATTATTCTAAGGAATGATATGCCATGTTTAATCGAAACAGTCACCTAGTTAGTTTTGGATTTAGTCGGTTATAATTACACTTTTGATTATTCTTAAGACTTATATTTCTAATCATTAATGATGGGATACAAAATTTTAAAAAGAATTTAAACAAGTTTATATGGACACAGCTATGTTAAACTGGAATTGTGTATTAGGCAGAGGAAGACCTTAAACGACAGTTAATAAGCTGGGAAACACAGGCTATTGTAGGAGGCTAGAGGGAAACCATTTTCAGTGAAATTCTAAACTGAGAATAAATTGAACATGAAATACTGTTTTGAAATGTATTTTAGTAGAACCAAGATAAACTGGTATAGTAATAAATTTAAACTAGCATAGTAATTGGAAGGTCCCAATAGAGAAAAGGAGGATCACCTGATTTTAGAAAGGGGAAAGGGACTTGTGAGCTCTCAGTTGCAGGGAAGAATTGCAACAGACTTCTGAAGAGGAAGTGAATTGGGAAGAGGGAAGGCGCCATTAAATCTTTTTAATGAGAGAAGGAATGGCATTACCAGACACTACCAGTTTAAAGGTTCCAAAGTTCTTCAAGATTTGTACTTTTTGATCAAAAGCATTGCATGTGTTTGGAAACAGTATCTGTTTGGATTATTTGGGAACAGTGATTATTCATGTAGGTGACAGAAAATAGGAAAAGACTTCCTCAGTGTACATAAATTATTAAATGTGGAATGAGTCATTACTTCTTGTGGAAGAAGCTGAATTGTATATAGAAAGTGTGTCTTAACTTTTGAATGATGTGAGATTTGAAGGGCATTCATGTTCTATAAAAGGCTATTTGAATTATGGCTGTGTCTGTGTAGACATTGTCTTTATTCTCTGTGGTAATCTTTCTATTTTGTAAGAATTAAGTATCCTGGTGTTTTAAAATGTAATATTATAATTGGTTTCAACTGAAAACTCACTGCTTGATAGCTGAAAATTTAAAAAAATTGGATTTCCTTCCAATTTTATTTCTTTTAGAACAGTATGGAAAGCAAAATATACATTGAGGTGAGAGAGTGAAATGTCAATTTAGTCCTGTGTATATTACATCTATTTTAGATCAAGTCCTAATTCTTCATCTGAGAAGTAGCTCCCAGTTTAAGGGGTTTGTAACAAACAGTTTTGGATCCTTTGTTATAAAAGATGAGAAAAAAATCTCTAATTCAGTGTATTTGAAATGTTCTTCTGGCACATCTCTGCAGCCTGGTTATTCAGGCCACTCCATCAAACTTAGACATCAATATTTGCTGAATCTCTATGCTCAGTTTGTTTTTAGTCAAGCCAAAATAGAAACTGTCTGTACTAGCTGTACTCAAAAATGGAATCCTGGTATGCAGATAGATGTAGTGAGAGATCTAGAAGTCCAGAAATAGGAGAAATAAATAAAATATAATTTCATGAATGATAATTTATGATCTTCTGTCCAAGACACCACTTACAGGTGCAGATAATTATTTGCTTTAAAAATTGAAATTTGTGGTTTAGCAAGGGAATTATTCAGTTTAAATGCTGTATTTTATAATGGGTTATCCAAACAGGATATTTTATTTACAGAAAAATAGCAGACAGAAAGAAGAAGGGACACTGCACAGATTGCAAGCAAGAGTCTCTAAGTTTTGCATTAGCTACAGCAAGCATATAAACAGGCACAATATATGGCAAAAAGAAAATAGAATATATTAGTTGTAACATTTGCAGTAGGTGTCCTCAGTCAGCTGAAACTCTTCTCAAATCAACATATCTGTCAAATAAGAAGGAGGTTATAGCCCTGGGTCTCAGATCTAATGAAAGTTTGTATCAGTACTGGAAATCTTTTGGAACTATCTTTTCTATCCTTGTTCTGGAAAGGAAAAAGTTCCTCTTGCTGACATAATTCAAAAAACAAAACATGTCTTTCATCTGTGATTAGTATTGACTTGGTAAGAAAGAATAAAAGAAACAGTCAAAAATTCCACCTCAAATCCAAAATGCCTTTTTTGTTTTCTGCGTATTACTATTTCCAATATGAGATTTTTCTATTGGTAAGTGAACCCTGCTACTGTAGTGCTAATAAAGTAAATAGATTAATTTGAAAGATTTGTATACATAAAACCAATGTCTTTTACAGGAAGAAAAACTTGAGCAAAATCCATACACATTTGATTAGGTATTCTTCACTCAGAATCTAAGTCACTGAACTGAACATATACCACAGCACCGATACATGAAGTGTATGTCTCAGCAGCTATGAAACAGCAATCTAGTTTTTATGATTATGGGTGAGGAGTCTGAAACTATTAATGGGCTACAAATGAGGCAGCATCCAGCAAGATCAGAGAAAACCAAGAAAAACACCCCCCACCCCTGTGGCTGGGGCCCCGGGCTGCTGCTGTGCTCGAGGAGAGGGGAGTCCTGTGCCTGCTGCTGCCGCTGCCAGGAGCTGGGTGCCCACATGTGGGTGCTTAGTGGAGCTGCCCCCGACTGAAGAGCAGAGCTCAGAATCCCCAAACTACTCTCAGCCAGCACTGCACTGGGTGCCCTTGTATAAAACAGACTCCCTCTGTGGCTGCATTAGAGGCCCAGTTAATTGTCTGAAATCTAACAAAGTGTGGGTGCACCCATTATGAGTGAGATTTTCCTTTATCTGCAAGGTTCTTCTCTACATTTTCCAGTCAAGGGTGTTTATTAACAGTATAAAGCCTAGCACTGAATCACAGAAATTGTCCTTTAATGACCATTTGTAGCTGCAAACCTGTTCTGTTTTCCCAAAGCAACTTCTGTATAATACAGCAGACTGAGTGTAATTAGCATTTCAAAAAATGTAAAGGACATGATAGGAATGTAAGTGCTGGAAAAAGGTGATCAGTATTACAAACATGCTATATTTTTTCATGACCTTTTTATCTGGCAGATACTCAGGGTAATATATGGTTATAGTGCAACAAAACCAGAGAGAAAGACTGAAGTTGAACTCTTTTCATTGCTCAAGCGTTCAGTTTATATTCCCTCTCACCTGCTTAAGTAACAGCAAAAAAAGAAAAACCTGGCAAAAAAAATTCTAACATTAATAAAAAAAATGCACCAAACCCCATTTATCTTATGCCCAGCCATCAATGCAAATGATATGAAGAATTTTCATATGAAAGAAAATCCAGAACAAGCCTGATATACTTTGAAGTCCTGCCTGAATTCATCATGTTAAATACTGACCTTTATCTGTATGTTTCCTGTATCTTGCCTGGCTTTTATAAATAAATGACCAAGGGTCATTCATTATTAAAGAAGTACTTGCAATAGATAGTTCAGCAGTCTAACAATCAGTGTTATTAAGGCTGAATCTTCCGATTTGAAGTAGCATGAAAATTTGCCTGTCATTCTTTAATTATGTATTTTTAATATCTTAAGTATAGTATTTCTCTTGTAAATGCACCAACCCCCCACCCCCTGAAAAAACTAGTGCTGTCAAAGGCATACTAGCATAACCTCTGGCTCATAAGTGGGGCTTAAAATTAAGTCTCTTGGATTTTCATCATTGGCTTAACCATTCTCCCTTTGTGGCAGCAGTCTTTCCACTTGTCCTCTCTGACCACTACCACAGCTATAAGGTCAACAAATGAACTCTGTACTGACTTCATCATAGTAATACTAGGGGGCTTAATGTTGCTGGAGTTCTTCCATGTACCACTGCACAAATTGTAAATCAATTAAATAATTTTCTGTAATTCTTTGCAGGGCCCTTTGTAAGTTTTACATCTTTAGGAAATAACACTCGCTTTAACAGTGCGTCTTCTGTGACAAACTGAGCATTGTTGTTTCCCTTGCTGAAAAGTTTTTTTAAGCAGTGATCATTCTTCTGTCAAATC
The DNA here is from genome assembly GCF_017639235.1 of Corvus kubaryi. Taxonomy (NCBI): domain Eukaryota; kingdom Metazoa; phylum Chordata; class Aves; order Passeriformes; family Corvidae; genus Corvus; species Corvus kubaryi. The sequence goes on from NW_024582081.1 coordinate 123,562, forward strand.
CTTTCCCTTGTGCCAAATACAGGTAACCAGCCTTGTTGCAGGTGACCGCATCAGTCAAACCCAAGATAAAAGCAGGTCCTTCAAATAATACATCCCTCAATAACCTCATCCTACTAGTTTGTACATACCCACTTGTTGTTGTAACCGCTGGACTCTGCCTAGCAGGCTGCTGCTGCCTGAGAGCTCAGCGAGGGTTTCCTAGGGCCATGCGATTGATCACATCTCCGAGTCCATTTCGGACAGCCCCGCGATCTGGCTCCAGCAGCCGGCAGCGTTACAACGCAGCGGTGGTAAAGAAGGTAGAGAAGGGTCTCTCATGTGGGTTTGGGATGGCTTTGTCCCCACTATGTTCAGAGGTGGAGACACAACCAGTCTGGGTGCGGGGTGGTTTTGTCAGGGGCCCAGGGGTGGTTCCTGGGCAGGGTTGGGGTACAGAAGCAAATAGGGAGCAACCGAGGGACTGGCCAGGCCTAGGGCAGGGAACAGGGGGAACATGTGAAATAGGAAAAGCAATGGATTAACAGGTTCCCACAACTTGTCTTTCCTTTTGCTTTGTTTTCAGCATAGTTACCTAACTGGCATCTAAGATACTCCCTGTCTGACACGCCAGAGACCTGTCCTCCCTCAGCTTCCCGGCACACAGAGAGGAGGGAGCACAGCTTCTCCTGGCTTTTACATACGTGACTTTAATTACCAGCATTTGTCTACATTTCCTTGTGAAGGCATCAATCATACATCAACCAAAGGAAGTGTTTTTGCGGGAGGGAATATCATCACATTGCTATTGACTCTGGTAGAACAAATGTGTTTCATGTCAAAATAATCTGAATGTTTCTTCTTTACAGAATGTGATCATGGTTGCTTTAGTGTGCATAGCACAGGAAGGTGCTTGAGAGACAATCAGGACATCTTCTTAAACAATATGAAGAGTGGAGCTCTTTTTTTGCATATCCCTTTTGCCTGTCAGGGATAGTGAAGGTGCAGATATGTTACAGCGGGGATTACTGTAACAAGCATATATCAAACCAGGAGTCCCATGGAAAGGAAGTATATATGGACAGGTTCGTGGTAGATGTTTCAGAGATGTTTATTTCTCCAGCCGCATGGCTGGGGCTCTGCCGAGGAACTCTGCAGTCACGGTACCCGAGGGTCTTTGGCCACACCGGGAACACAAACCAACCAATGGGGAACTGACCAGGGGCAGGGAAACCCCGTGTCTCCCCCCCAGGGCCCCTCTCCCAGGGCTACATGGCAGGGGGAGGGACCCCAACACAGATGGGTATAAAAATTTGCAGTATTGTATAGAGAATTTTTTTTATGTTAAAAGTAAATACCTCTAGATGGTTATGGTTTCACTGCAATTTTGCATGCATACTGACCGTAGAAGGAGTAAAGAAATAGACTTTAAGTTTCTTAAGCAGCTTTAAATTGCCAATTTTTTCTGTAACTCTCAACATATGTGCTAGCTGAGAAGAATTTGAGCCATATTTCACTATCTTTTTTGATCGCTTTTTTTGATTGCTTCTTGAAACTATGTTGACTTGAAACTTTTGAAGTATTTTTATTGACCATAATGGAGTTACTTTGGATTTTCCCATTGCAACCAAGAGAGTGGTTTTATAGTATTCCCTTTGATTTCTCTTTCAATAAAGAGAAATTACTTTTAAGCATAGCACCAGAATTAAAAATATACTTGAAATTAAAGCTTAAAAGGACATGATTCAAAACTGCCAAAATAGTAAGTTCACTCTTACTCTTATTTTCAAAGAAAACATCTTTTAGAAGCTAAATTCCAGATACTTCTCAAATGTTGTCATCCCCACTGTATATAACTCGCTGTCTGGAAACTGATATAGTAGTTACAGGAGCTGTGATTTTACAAATACATTTTCCAAATGGTATTTGCTATATAAAATTGCAAAAAGTGTTCGCTTTTCAAGGCTCATCTGTTTTCTTTACTACATGGTAAAACAAGAGATGACTCATCATCAAGAGAGAGGCATGATATGAGATAAGGAGAGCGATCACGGCTATGATTATAGTGTTTATATTGCACAATAAAAATATCTTTGAATTTAGTTTAGGTTAAAATGGAAGTGGCAAGTTATTAAACATATACAGTGCAATAAAAATTTTTACTTATTCTGATAATGATTGACAAGGTAACACCTTAAGAGAAAAAGGCAGATGAAATGCCCATTATACTCTTATTTTATCTCTTGTGTCTAAAACTATTGATCGAATGTCCCTGAGTGCTCTGTGTAGCAGATCCCATGGCTCTGTCCTCTGGTCTTGTCAAAGAGATCACAGAATCATAGGATAATGAGGCACATCCATCTTAGTTCTGTTCAAGCCTTCTACATCTGCTTAATTTAGAGGAATTATCCATTAAGAGCATTTCTGATGCTATATCTGGCAAACCAGTTTTCTGCTGTGAAATGTTTTCAAAGCCACACTTTCTCAGGAGAAGTTTTTTGACGTTTCCATTATCAGGAAGTACTGAAATACTAAGTTTTTCTTTTATTGTTTCATTAGTATACTTTGGTTAGAAGCTGTCATATGAGTCAGAAAAATGAAGATGAAAAATTCTGTTTGTATTATGCTAAAAAAAAAGGTTTTGCCCCTGTTGAATCACACATTTTGATAGCATTAAAGGAAAATACTTTTAATTTTTCAGTTTGTGCAAAGCTTTGATATTTGATGTTGGGGTTCCACTTCATATCAAAATGAAGTTTGAGAGCCTCAGAATGTGCTGCAAGGTAAGAAACTCTGGTGTCTCACGGGTTCTGCTGTGATTCGTGAAGCATCCTTTGAGGATGCACTTTAGGCTAGGGAAATACAGAGAGTAACAAGTCAGGAGCCTTATTGAGCAACCGCTGAACATGATCAACTCCGAAAATCTTCATTATTCAGTTAAAATGTCACATCAGAAATGCTGATTGTAGGGTCCTTAACAGAGGGACTCACTGTTCCAACGTGTTTGAATAGCAATTAGTATAAAATGCTTCCATACTAAAATTACTGAATGAGCTCTGCAACATGAAACAGCAGAGTAACTCCTACCTCTGCCAGATCATCTGCCTTTACTGATATGCTTGATTTGGTGATCATCATCTTTACTAAGTTTAGAGTACATCGAATTTAGGCATCACTAAGGCATTACATGTTTGTATTTGCTATATATGTAGCAAGAGTTACTTGTGGGTGCTTCTTCTTAAGAACCTGTGCTAAGACCTGTAATTTTCCTCTATTTTCTCAGTGCACGCATTCTTGTTTGAAGAACAAGAACTTGTCTACCTTTGTTAGCATACTTGGTAAAAACAAGAAAACACTAACTAGCAAGGACATCTTTCATAACGCAAGCTAAATGATAATTTTAAATGTGTGAGAAGGAAAAATTGCTGAAATTTAAAGTGTATTAACAGTAGTAAAAGCTTGTTGCTTCCTTTCCCTGAGTGGCAATCATTTCTAGAGGCATAACATGTGAGGTGAAACTCAATACTGAAAGTAAGAAAGGAAATCAGTTTTAAAGTTGAATCTATAGGTATTTTTTGATATACTCACCTAAACTAGTAAGCCATCACTTTCTTTACAAAAAAAAAAAAAAAAAAAAAAAAAATTAAACAAATTAGAAGCATATAAATATATTCCATCAGACATTACTTAAAACCACGGAATGTTGTTCCAGAAATGGCAATGGCCAAAGACATATTTTGTTAAGTCACTAAAAGATGAGGGTAGTGAATTTGAGATGAAGAGATTCTTCTGATACTTGCTGACTGGTTTGAATTGCTGCCATGTTTGTGTGCTGCAAGACCAATAGAGTGGTCATCTCTCTCTTGAGAGCAGCTTGTTTTACTGGCTGTTAACGTGGCTAGCAAAAAAAGATCCTGCTCCTCTGACATCCTGCTCTTCTGAATCCATGGAAGAAATGCTGGACCTTAAACTACCATATTTCCCAGTGCCATACAGCCAGGAAAATGATACTGTACACAGTCAGGCACACTGAGGGTGCATCCACAGCTAGAGGCTGGGAAGCTCTCAAGAGGCACACAGCTGACCAGTGGAAACTTTTTCTAACTCCAATACTTTACAGAGCAGGATTCATATGGTTGCAAGGTGTTACTGGGAATGCCATGCAGTGAGCTCTGCTGAGCCTACGGAAGGGGTCAGCAAAGGAAACAAGGAAGGTTATGTGTAAGCATGAGCCTGCGTTCCCATCCATTGGACATTATTTGTTGAAAACAGTGCTATGGCAGGCATTTATTTGTATATTGGTATTTGACAGGAGCCCAGTTTTATGCAGAGCTAGATAGATAGTAGAAAGGAGGACTAAACCAACCTAGGATGTACTTAGTTTCCAAGTATAAATCTGCCTCATTCAAAGTGAAGCAGAAATTTGAAGGGGATAAGCTACTTAAGACTTCCCTTCTAGGTGACTTATATCCGTCCATCCTGCTTTGTATCAAAACTCTCACCAGTCATATTACCACTACTCCCTTTCCCCTGTATTTTGGAGAGGAGAACGGTTCTGTTCCCAGGCAATCAAGGGGAAGTGATCTGCCTATGCCATAATCAGACTATTTGCTAGTCCAAGCACAAGCACCCTTTGCTGCTCTCCCCTGATTTCTTATCTGACAAAAAGGTAGCGGGAGAATCGCATTAATTGCTGATGCCAGATTGAACAGAGTATATTTATCTATGAAGAAATACTTTAAATTTTTGAATTTTGGGCTTTTGTTGTTTTTTATTTTCTGTTGCAGGAGAGGGCTGCTAGTTTTCTTTTGTAATCTGTTGGTGAATTCATTTTAGCTCTTTTAAGGATGTAAGAAGACTGAGCAAGAACATGTTTTTCCCAAACTTCTTCTTGTCCCCTCCCTCCCAACTTTGGGACCATATTTCATGTAGACAACACAATTCTTTAGATGACTGACAAATCTTTATTCTCTCCAGGCCCTCACCACAAGGGTTGTGTCTACTTTTGCCTTCCACTAGTAAAAAGTAATCCTAGTACTGGATATCTTGGATATTTGCTTTATATTTCTTTACAGATTCTGTCTTTATTTTCCCACGAGAATATATATCATCTGTTCCTGAGTCTGCAGTCAATGGTTTAGGAAGAAATGGTGGCCATCAACAATTTTACATAAAATATGTACAGGTCCTCAAAAATTACATGGAGAGACCAAAATTCAAATAAATGGTTTGTATAGGGGCTGGGAAGGGGGCCAGGACTGGTTTGGATAGGTACCTGAATGGTTCTGTATACATTCCCTCACCAAGGGTGATTTTACATCTAGGTATTATTTATTCTTACTCTGACAATGTAAACAGCAAAGACGCAACAGGTGCTAAAACTAGTATTCATGTCACTGCATACTCCTAGGCAACAGTATGAACCTAATTTTTTTTCTGCATTTTTTGAAGAAGGGAAAAAAAAAAAAGAACTATAGTCTCATCTTTACGAAGAGCTTCTGTACTTACAAGTTTAAGTTATAAAAGACCTATCCTATGTTCACAGTAAGCCATCATCTGTTCTCAGATGTTCCATCTAAAGAAATAAAACATTGACATGTACAGTAAAATAACATGAAGAATAGAATACAGACTCCAGGACATGCACTATTATTTATTGCACTAACAGGTGGATCTTTTCAAAATGCTTCTCTGTTCTCTAGCCCCCAAAATCCACAGCACAGTATGAGGAACTATTATCGTTACTGGAGAAATAAATAGCAAAGGTTACATCTTGGGCTAGTGGTCCAGGATTGTTCAGAATAATGTCTTTTTTATCATTTTTTACTTGATAACGGATGGTGGAAAATTACTCTCTCCAGCTTTTCCGCTTGAACTTACAAATGCTTCCCATGAACTCATGGATTAGTGTTTTTAAATGGTTGCTCTGGACATAATGAATGCGAGGGTAGGGATGGGAGAAAACAGCATGTTTTTGCAGAGATGGTTTCTTTGTCCAGGCTCCAAGAGACATTCCTAAAATGGAGACATTAGTGATGGCTCTATGAACATTGCCTGATACTGACGGAAAGCAAAGTACTTTGCTTCAAAAATGTATTTGATTAATGTGGCACCACGTTACTTGTCAAAGCAGAAAGGTGGTTTTTCAATTCCTATAAAAATGTCAAGGAGTAAAAGCCAATACTAGATACAGGGCTGCAATTTTTATCTTACAAATGCTGATGTGAATGTCCTTTGGGAAACACAGCAGCTAGGGAATGAACTTGGTAAACTGAAACGTAGAGGGATTTATTTCCTCTAAGTTTTACTGCTTGGTTTGCTAAGTTCATTGTGATGGATGGGAGCATAATATATAAAATGACTGGCATATGCTCACATATATGAGTAACCATTGAACATATACCATACTTCAATTTTCAATTTGAGATAGAAATATAGTACTTATTATGGATGATATGATTAAGTTTATTTTAAACCCAAGAGCTGTTGATTGCATATTAAAATGGTAGTTCATGTCTATCTCGATTTTTGGTAAATCTCCATTGATGGATAAATCATGACAGAGAATTTAAATTGTTAGCAGAATTTATATTTCAATGAGTATTTGGGAATTTTCCTCAAGAGCTAGTAAATTTTACCTTTACAGTGACAGGGTTCTTGAGACTATGAGATTTTTATGTCTTTTGGAAAAGACACAGTAATATTTGCTTCAGATAGTTGTGCAGGACAATTATTGACATTTACAATAAATTAATTCATAATCCCTGAGTAGTGATGAAAGACTGCAAATGAAAAATATGCTGAACTTGGTGGAAGTATCGAGTTGGAGCAAAGCTCAGTTTTATTTCTAGCACAGTTCATTCTATACTATATAATGTAAGTGATTTTTGTTATACCAAGCAACTGAGCGTAATAAAGTTTTGAAACAGTCCCATATTTTGGTAAAAACTGAATGGGATTAGATTTTCAGTCAGACTAATGCTAAAAAATATAGGTACTTAAAATTTGAATAACTTAATTTCCTTTCCCTTTTGAAAATGTAGCCCTGCAGCAGTCTTTGAAGTGCAAACTCTGAGACAGCAGTATTAAAATAATCATGGATCTGGAGGAAATACCACAGAAACATCCAGCACAGTTTAATCAAGAATAGAAATTCATTTGAACTTTCTGTGGTCTATTGAATATTAAAACATTTCATATTTCAAATAGAAAAAAAAAAGCCTTCAGCAAAGTTCTGATCAGAGTCAGTGACATTTCTGGTGTAACACTTGAATATTAGGATTAAGGTTGAAGGTTTGTACTCAGCTTCAGCAAACTTTCTTGTATCTCATACTTTGTATTTATTACTACTAGTTGAAAAATAGCTGATCTGTGCTACAGGCTGTGGAACAATGGGAATAAAGAACTAAAACCCCCAGATGACTACTTTGGCCAAACAAATTATTTTTATTCTGCAATTTCTCAGCATTTTGTTATGAAAGTCATGTTTTAGGACTTTCTGTTATAGCCTGTGTTCCTATACTGGATTGCATCTCTGAAGATAAGTATTTTGTACAACTGCTGTATTGTAGAATTTTTTTTATTGAGAAGAGGTTTCTCCTGTTGGAGATGTTTCTGTGTGTGTGAGAATGGCTGGGTAATGACCAGATTCTTGGGAAATCCGTGGTTCAGGAGCTTCTGCAGAGCATCACATTGTGCTGTTGTACTAAGCATCACTAAATCTCTCTAAAAGGTGTATTTTTAAAAAATAACTAAATTAAATAGATTGGGTTATTCAGGAAATCTACACTGATCAAAGGGGGTTTTTTGGACATCAGTTTTGAGAGTCTTAAGTGAACAGTAAGAGCATGAGTCACTGAAAGAGTGTTTTGAAATAGCGACAGTGGAAAAACCCTTTTTCAAACCAACTGTATAAATTAAATATTATTGTGTAGGAACACTTTGTGAGGAAGGAGGTACATTGACATTGTTGCTGGGCCAATGTCAAAACTGCAAATCATTGTGTCCCAACTGACTTTCCTCCTGGAGTCAAAATCCCAAACCAAGTCTTATATAATTTATATATTTATTCCCTTTACCCCTGGATTAGGATTTGTGGATTTTCCCTTGTGAAAATCCTCCATGAATATTAAAGTGTCTAGCAGAGATGACATTGCTCCTCACTTCCTTCCATTGCCATCTGTGTGTGGGTGTCTTTTGGGGGGCAGTATGGCAAAAATTAGAAGCATTTCTGAAGGAAAATATTGTATTTCTTAGAGATATTAATGTGGAAATATGAAAAAATACATACTTGCTTGAAGCATGGTCGAATTTCACAAAGCTTTTTGTTGAACTTGGTTTTGGTTTTTGGTTTTACATGCTATTTTCAGACTGCTGATGTAAAAAAAAAAGAAAGCAAAAACGTTTACTGTGGCAGAGATAAACTCAGGCAGCTTTTACTGTGCTATGGAGATTATCAAAGTGTAATGTGCAAACACTTACTGATACGTGTATGAGAGAAAGAACATATGCTTATCAATCTACCTGTTTTCTATGTATAAAGTTGTCAGCAAGACAGAGTAAAACATCCACTAGATACAAAAAGAAGGCCAGATGAACTATTTATGATTTTCCCTTAAGAATACATTTTCAGTTTTCCTGAAATGATCTTGGATGAATTTTTCAGAGTGAGAGTTCAAGATAGTTAGACAACAGTGATGCTACTATTGCCCTTTTATATGTTATTTCAGGGATAGGAGTCACACATCCATTCCCTCCTTAGCTTTTCTTGAGGGTGGCTGCTCTTACATTCGTACCCTGCAGTGTTCTCCACTAGCATACACTTGCCAATACTGTTCTACTTCCCATTAACCAGACTGCACGCAGTAGGGAGGGGACACCAGGTGCTCAGCTTCCCGCAGGGGTGTCCTACAGGGTGGTAAATCATTTATTTTCTCTTCTTATCTCCCAAGCTATTTAACACAAAAGCCTTACACTTACAGCTCCAGCAAAAGGAATTAAAAGGGGCTGACACTTTATTGTGCCATAAATTGAGTCTCTCCTGATGGGAGAGAATTTGCTGAAAGTCCTTGCAAGGAGTTTAAAAGATAAAGCAAGACGTCTTCTGTAGTTTCAATGCTTCTAGACAGTTGTTTATTAAGTCTTATCAGAGGAACTGAGCCACGAGCGTGACCCAGGTACAGCATGGAAGGAGGAAAAGTAGGAGTGAGAGCAAGAAAGATTTTAACCAATGGTTGCTAAAAAAGTACATTATTTTCACTTTCTTACCAATTATTCAGTAACACGACTAGGAACTGCAGAATTTTCTATCCAATAAATCCAAACTACTTTTACTGCAAAATATGGAGTAATAGAAGAAGGAGAAAAAGGTCTAGAGAACAACAACAATCCTCCATTTTGATATTTTTTACTCTTATATATTTACTATAAAGAGACGCCTAAAACCTCTAAATTTTTCACCCTATGACAATCTTACATAGTAGTCTATCACCTAATTCATACCACTGTATTTTCTAGTTGTTGTCTGACTGTTGGTAATTTTTTCCAAGGTTTAAAGCTATACCAGTGTTGTCCAGGGGGGTAAAAACCCTTAAAAACAGTCAGAGAAATATTCTCGGCACTCTGGGTTCCTACAAGGGGCCACAACCAGAATGCCCCAACCAGAATGCCTAAAGATTGAGGTGGAGACACTCAGGTTCAAATGCCTTGAAACTGCCTGTGTCTGAGCAGAAATTTGGACTAAGCTGCCTCATTATTTAGAGAATGTAATTAGCAGACAGTAGAAACTGTTCTCTTCCATGTGGAGTTTCTCATTATTTTAAAAAGAAATTACATAATGACAGAGAGAGATAGAAAAATATTTTCTTTAAGTTAGTGACTAGGCACTCACCTACAATTTGGGGCATTGATATTGCAGAACAGCCTCATTGCCGGTTGATTTACACAGTACACGCTGGTGCTGTGAAGAGCATGGACACCATTGTGCTTGCTGTTTGGAGGCTTCCTGCTCTCCACTTGGCATTGGATCCAGAATTGTTTTGGAGGATGTGATTTATCTTGAGTTCCCAAAGGTAATGATAGATGGAAGACATGATGAGTAGCTGAATTCTTGGCTGTTTCTCTCTTAATAGTACCCAAATGTGTCTGCAGGTGTTTGAAAGGTAAGGAAAGGAGTTGACTGAGAGAAGAAGGATGGCACATCATGATGAGAAAAGTTGGAAGTCACTTAGCTTCTTATCTTCTTTTGCCATTATTTAAGATTTCTGATGAACAGGAAATCAAGTAGGTCTCACTAGTAAGTCTCCTGGCCTCCTTGTTTATCTCAGTCTTTAGAAGTTTTCCTTGAAGAAAGCATACAGTTGTTAAAAACTAAGTGTGATTTTTTTTTTCTGGTTTTGGTTGGTTGTTTGGTTTTTGTTTTGTTTTTCTTTTTTATTTGGAGGTGAGGATTTATCATAAATGAAATTTCTTCAGGGTTTTTTTATGGTGTTCAAAATTCTGCTTATATTTTATGGGCTTTTCCCCCCACAAATATTTTTTACATAGAGGAATCTTTTAAGATTTTACATGTCATGTGCACACTGATACTCTATTCTTGTTCATCAAGATCACAAGGTTTTACATCATTTTGAAGGAAAGGATAAAAATTCCTTTGCAGTAGACAGGCTGTACAGGGCTTTCATGCTACTTAGTTTTTCTAAACAGCAACACTCTTGTCTTGCAAATGTTTAGTGTGGAGCAATGTTCTTCAGCAAGATGCTAAACTCTAGTGCTTAGGATAAGAGCCTTGGGATTACAGGAGTTTCATCTGTGGTTACTGGCATATTGCCAATTATGCATGGCTAGTGTCATTTGTGGCTGTGGAAGAGATCTAAGTAGAGGATGTCTTTTGGGAAACTTTAGAGATAAATGTTGCTGGAATGAAGCAGCAATTCCTTTTGCTGGAGGAGATAGGGACCTGTGTGGATTGACACTTTTAGAATAAAGAGTGGCACAGATACACAGCCATATTTAATTATCCTTTTAGTGTTTATGAACTGGATTTCTGCTCTGAGGCTTGGTTATGACACAGAGTGTGACTGAAGCGTTTACATTACTGGAATTTGTTGGTCAGCACCACTGATTTATTTCATATAGGTATGGAAGTGGAAGAGATTTTCGCATTCTTTATTAGCTCTTTCACAATATGAATGTAGATGAATTTTCCTGTCTGAAGCAGAAAGTCATAACAGTATCAAGAAACACGTTGTTCTTCACAAGGTTAGGCTAGCCAGAATTATGGATCCGTTCTGCCCTTCTAGGCTTGAGTATTTCTGAATTACAGCTGAGAATGAAAGAGTCCAACTCAAAAGCAGTAGGATGATTCCTTTGAGGGTTTTATTTCTTCAAATTCCTGTATCTACCTTCACTTTGGAAAAAAGTATATTTCAGCTTATATTGTTTCAAAACTAGAAAACTGTAATTTTGTGCTTGAATAGTTTCATTAAAATATCTCATATTCTCTGTACAGTCAGTATTATTCAGATGACATTTTAAAATTTGCATCTGGGTACAAGCTTCCTTGAAGTTTAACAGAACTCAAACAAATGCATGGTCCACCCCCAATTATAAGAAGTCAAAAGAGTAAGTTTCTGCATTTGTTTTCATCAGTAATTCTTAAAAGCAAGTAGCAGAAATACGTGTGGAAGTTGAGATGTAAATAATTTCTTTAATCAAATTGCACTCGATGTTTTTTATTTTAAAAAGTCAACCAACTTAAATAGTAAAGGTCAGGAAATTAAATATGTAAGTGCAATCAGCAGGGTATTAAAATTATCACAGTGTCAGCTCTGTTGCCACTCATGATAAAAAATTGTACCAACTTAAACCTATAAATCTATTTTACATTAATCCAAAAGAATACAGAAAAGAAAGAAAAAACCTATTAGCTAAAAACACAGGGTGGAAATAATTTATGGGGATTATGTTCCTTCAAGCACTTTTGCAACCCCAGCCTCAGAGAGGGGTCCCTGCATCCTTCTTTTACCTTTCTGTGGACACAGCAATCAAGTGATGCAAAGCCTCTCTTTGCTCAGCTGTAATAGACATAGGGAAAAATTAATCTGAAAAATCCAGTATGGGTACTGGATAATAATGTATTTTTCCATAATTTAACCCATATATAGTATAGCCATTGTTTTTCTTCCCTCTGCCCTTCTGCCTGTAACTATATGGTAATTGATTTCTTTCAGATATATGCATGAAGAATTCATACACAAACTGTGCTTCTCAGATAAAGAAAAGAAACTGTAAAATATCCATGCTGATATATCTGTGGCAACAAATGCTATGGTTTGTGACTGTGAAAACTTCAAGGAGAATGCAGATCATTTTTGTCCCTCTCACCAGTGAAAGCCCTTCCTTGTAGAGTCCTACTCTCCGTTAGACAGCAATTTTTGTTTGAAAACAGCTAGTGCTGAAAACCTGAGAGACCGCTGGCTTTTACAATCTCCCTGTTTATCTAATCCACTTTCTGTGTTTCCAATATCTGAATTAGTGGTGAGAAATGAAATTGCACCTTATATCTTTTTTCAGTCATGGCCAAGGATTTTGAAGAGTATATCAGTGACTAACTTTAATTTCCATGAAGTGATGGTGTTGGAGACAAAAGTTAAAATGATCCAATACCCTCCTTTCTCAATATAAAAAATAAAGAGAAACAGTGGAAATACAGTACTATTTCCTTAGTAATTTAGTAATAGTCTTGTCTTAAATTTAGACACTGATACTTTCTAGAGTCATGTTTATTAAGTTTTCTGTACTGTGAGCTGCCCTGCAAAAAATTCTCTAGGTTCTCAAGGCTAGGTGGTGATGAAGCTCTGAAGCTGAGCCAGCTGACCAAGAGGTTCCCTCGAGGCAGCACCTGAATGATCTGCTCCTGCCTTTCGGCATCAAACAGGCCCATCTGCCCAGATGTCAAAGTGCTGGGCAAACATAAGCGTGAGGGTTACATTGCCCTTGAAAGTTCAGATGGCAAAAATCTTGACTGTCAACAGCAAAACCCTCTCTCTTGGTATCCTCAGTGCAGGGGGGCTTCCTGCGTCACCTTCCCTCTTCATCATCTGCAAATACTCTGAGGTCTAAAAGTAAAAAGAAGAATAGGTATTAGTTACTAAACTGAGATATTAACAGCAAAAGACTATTTTCTTTGCAAGGTTGAACCTGTCTCTTTATGAAGTAAGAACTCATTAAGTTTCTCAGTGTTCTCTTTGTTTGTGATTCTGATTAATAAAATATGCTTTCTTGCAACTGTCTCTCCTTCTGCTAAATATATTTTTGAATTTTGAAAAAGATAGAGCATTTTGAATTTTGCTTCTCTTTTGCAGTACTAATATCATATCTTTTTTCTGACAGATCAAGGCTTACATGGCTCATTGCATCTAGGCATAGCAAAAATTTGATTTATAATTCCTGTGAAATTTTCTATAGATCAGAACCAGCACCTTTTGGAAATGTACTCTGTAAGGACTTGTTTAAAATAGGTGATTTTCTCTGAAAGGTAACCTTCGCATTGCCTTGGCATTATGACTTTGACTTGGAAATTAGTATTGCAGAGTTCAGACAGCATGCTTTCATCAAAAAGTATTTTCTTAAGATCTGTGACAGCTTCAGCAACTGCTGTTTTTGGACCATTTAATTTAAAATTAACCACTTGTGGAATTTTCAGCAAGTACATTTTACAAAGAACATGACTGAGTCTTTTTTGTTTGTATATGAACATAGACATATTTTTGCCTATTTCTTTAAAGAAGATTAAAGTTTATAATTTTTGGGCTTGAGTAAGATCTTGTGAATTTTTTTGCTTTTATCTGGATAGGTGCTGGTGTTTAAGGAATCTCACAGTTGGCTTTCAGGCTCTATATCTAAAAAACCCCATTTTTTCAAATGTTTTCTGCTCATGTTAGTTTTAAGATATTATTAAAAATTATTACTTTGCCTTGTCCAGTTTCATTTGCTTTAGAAATTGGCATGGCAATTGAAGGTTTTTCTGGGATTTCAAAATTCAGTCAGCAGTTTGACTGAAGTCTTCCAGACCTTGCAGATCTAATAGCCAATTTGCCTTTTTTGCTGCTTGGTGGAAGTGAGGCAGGGAGACCTGGAGAACTCGAGAATCTGCTTTGACAATGTTATAACTGGGTCATTGTTATCACACATTAAATGGTATGCAAAAACTGAGTATATGATGCAGCAAACATTTTCTATTTTGGATTGCTAAAATTTTCCTTTTCAGGTGAGTCCAGTACCAAGGTAGTGGTTTCCACAAAATTTATATCATCTGACTAGTTTGTCTTTTTGCTGGATTTCTGGTGATAAGACAGAATAAGGTTTGAAGGTTAAAGATTTTTCATCCTATAAGTATTAGTTCTTGTTTACAAATAATGATGTTTATAGTCTTGGATCATAATTCCTATAGATGTGAAGTGTCGCGTATTAAAACTGACATGAATTTACTGGTCAGTTTTTTTCGAAGCTACACTGACAGGAAGTATTGTTTTCCTGTTTTCACCTGTTTTGTTGCCTTGGTTTTTTTCCTGAGATAAGAAATTAGAGTAATGATTTTGCTTTTAGAAACACATTTGCATAAGTAATAAACCTTAGAAAAGGGCACAGGAACGATTAAGGGAAACAATATTGTTGATTAGATGTTGAAACCAGTAGCTAAAAAAACACCCAGCAAGCTCTACAAGTTAATACCTTTATTATACTTTTAGGACTACAGTTGGCCCCAAGATCTCCCAAAGAAATATGAACTGATACATTTCTCACTTGTGATATGACAGATTACTTGCAAGTTGATTTTACTTGAATAGCTTTCACACTAGAAGGAGAGTATTTGATGTTGGTATTTATTCATCTGTCATTAAAGTCATGCATCTGAAATCATCAGTGTGTTCAAATGCAATAGCTGGCTTAAACTCCTGTCCAGGCTTTCCAGTGCCAGGGCAATGGCTTCAGGATAAAGTGTGAATAGAGCATCAATGAACTTTCATAATCAGATGGTGCCATTTTCAAGAAAGCCCATTTCCCACTCTTATTAATAATAAGCCAAAAGACAGTGGAGCATATGGAGGTGAAATCTGTGATGTGCAGACCATGTATATGCAAATGTGAGGCCAGGAGCTGAGGACTGAGGAATACAGGACTGAGGAATGTCACTGTAAGAAAGTTTTCAAAAGATGCAAAAAGGAAAGAAGTTTTTGAAGGCGAGATGAAAAGAAGATTTCTTCCCATAGGGTACCTTAGAGATTTGAAAGAAGACAAAGTAAAAAATCAGTATTCAAAAATGTCATGTTGTTTTTCTAATTTTTATCTTTGATCTTTGAAGATTTAGGGAAATATTTAGGACTGACTAACTTCTCTAGTCAGCTGACAGAAAAATATAGCTATGCTTGGAACTGCGTCATTGAGGCTTATGAAGTTTCATCTTAAACTAAAATTCTGTCAGCGTCAGCCTTGTAAATTTCATATGTATAAAAAAAGGACTAAAGTTGTATTTATAAAAATAGAATATTTTTGGGGTAGGAATATCTCTCTCTAACATTTTGTATACCTCCAACAGCATGCGAAGGTAAATTGCCTCATTTGAGGTATAAAGCCATATAAATGCTGTGAGAAACAGTGCCACTGCAGTTTAATATCTTTCAAAATTTAGACATTTAACATAGTAATGAAAATGTCTCCTCTGGACATGGTTGTTAAATCTCTAGAGATTTTCACTGCTATGTAATCAATTTAGTAATGCATACACACAGGGAAAGCTATGATATAATCAATGGGGCTTTGTAAAATATATGATAGAGCTATTCACTAAGTGTAATAAAATGAAAGTTGTAAGGAGAAGTAAATTTCCGTCTCTGAAATGCCTTTTTAAAATATTGTTTTCAGTGCCTTAAGATAAGCAAAGGAAATTAAGCAGTATGTAAAGTACAGGCAGAAATATGAATCTAGGGAGCAACAAGGGAAATATGCTCCATATTCTAGTGTTATATATTATTGTACATTCAAGAGATTTTATTGATTTGGTTTATATCTGTGTGAGTTGTATAAATTTTTATTATTGTTTTAAATCTAAGGTTTATCAAAGATTTTTTTTTATAATGCTTGATGGGAAATAGATGAGCAACTTAAATATTGGCTCTATAAGGAAATATGTGATGTTTCCCTCTATTACATTGCTTGTCTGAACTGGAGGTATCATGGACCACGAAGAACATGCATGTAACATCCCCTAGTGTTTCACTCATTTTCCCTCTAAGCCAGTTTGGTTATTTCAAGTTGCTTAAATCATGATTGTGGTTTGGGTTTTTTGTCCGCAGCAATGCTTCATAATTTATTTTGCAAATCATGTTAACAGTGAGTGAAGTTCAACTGTAGCTTTCTGCCTGAAAAACAAGTCTGACTTCAGCTTGTGGCATGAACTGCAAAGTGTGATAGAAGTGCAGTTGATAGAAGTGCATGCCCAAGAGGAGCAGAGGGGTTAGGAATTAGGAGGTGAGGTTGGAAGGATACTCAGTGTAAAAGGCAGGAAGAAACCTGGTGTCAAAGGTGTTAAGAGGTGGGCAATAGCACATGACCTTAAAACAAGGCAGGAAATTAAATAGAAAGAAAAGGATATGCAGTAAATGAAGGGATGGAGAGCAAGGGTGACTGGAGTGGTAAGGAAAGCACTTTACCACTGAGGGAAAAATGAATTTTGTTGAGAGCTTAGCCATGAGGTGGAATTTGATCCATTGGTAGTCCATATGTAGGTAACTGAATATGCTTTTACTGGTAAACTAATTTTTAAGGGGGGGAAACATAGGTTAATAAAATGTTTTTCTATGTAAATTTCGAAGTAGTGTTATTTTTAAAATGCAGACTACTACTGCGCATTTAATGCACTTCTATTACGTTTTATAAGTCTTGCCTGAAGAAAAAAGTGCTGTGTTTCACTGCTAAAACAAAGCTAAAAAAAGAAACTAAACTAAAATAGAATGGCCAGTGGGTTTTTTTTCTAGACAAACTGAGCAAAAAATGTAGATCTCTTCCATGGAAGAACAATATGAATTGCCTCAGGGATCTGAAGAATAGGGAGAGAAAATTTACTAATCTATAAATGCCTTTTCTTTTGCTCCTAGGTTCAGATATTGTTCAATGGTTAACGAAGAATTTATCGATAGAAGACCCAGGTAATTTCTTTTGTTTTCATGTCTTCAAATTCTAGTTTGTTTTTTTTTAAATTATTGGACCTGACTTTGTTTTCTGCTGCAGCGGGAGTGACAAGACAGCATTTGACCAGTATAATTTCAATAGCAAAACAGACATCAAATCTTAGAAACCTTTGCTAAGAATCTGAGGATTTTGACTATCCCTTTGATTGCTGCAGGTAACAGGAAACAATTTGATGGACAACAATGATAATGGTAGTTCTTTGGTAGAAAATGTGTTTGAGTCCATGAGGAATTTATTCAGTGTTATGCTAAATAGTTTGTTAAATACATGCTGTTTTCTTACAGAATCTTTCAATATATAAAAAATAAATAGAACTACTAAAATACATTCTTGTACTGTTACTAAAAGCTAATCTTAAATTTGGACACTTTCATAGCATCTTAAATGGAAAGTGAAATGCAAATAAAATCAGTCACATGAGGAAGAACAGTTCATTGCTTGATCAGCTGGATTGGGACATGGAAGTAAGGGTTTGGTTCCAAACTCTGCCACTGGTTTGTTGTGTGGCTAGCAGGAAACACAGTTTGGTTTGAAATACAGATTTTAAAAGAAACATAAAGATTTAGTTAGAAGGTTAGCTGCGCTGAATTTAGTTAAAATAGAAGTGAGCTTAGGCCCAGCTAGAATTAATTAAAAGTTAATAGTTAGTAAAGAAGAGCTGGACCTGAAATGAGTTTTCAAGATGCGAGTAACTGATTACTAAATAACTGATTACCTGTCACTTTTATATTTGTTTAGCTGTGCTTAGAATGAGAGACAGAAACATTGATAAGTAGATCTAGGGAACGTAAACAATTATCAATTTCCTCCCCATCTGAGAACCTATTCATAAGTCCCACAAAGAGGAACTGGAAGGTCACCAAAAGTAATTTGTCAAAACCCAGGGAGGCAGAAAGGTCAGATCGAGGAAGACCACTTTTACCTCATCTTCGAGACCACCGACCCAATTCAGGGAGCATACCATGCATGCTTAATGACATTTAAGCTAAATTCCATACGAAGTGGAGAATGGGAGGTATCAATGTTATACATATGCATTTGTATTTTGGATATTCATAACTTTTGTAGATAAATAGACTTTGTATTGGCTTGTAACTTTGCACTGCTTATCAGGGAGCTACCCATGCAGCTGCCCGGCGCTGGAATAAACATACACTTTCTAACTCTAAACCATTAGAGAGTCTTTGTCCATCTCAGTTGGGTGTCGATATTAGATCCATACCCATATTTTGGTAATTCAGGTTATTGCATTTAGCTATTATTTATTTCCTTGATTGACTGGAATCTAGTTACCTGATCAGAAATTTTCTGTAAAGGAATGATTTCTAGTAGAAAATGCTGAATTGTAGAAATAAAATATTCTGTGGAAGTTCCCATTTTCTTTTGTTTAGAGGAAAGATAATCTTCCCTCTTTAAAAATGATCAAAAATGCTTTTTTCCTTTGCTTTGTTTCAGGCTTTTTTTTTTAGGTTTTTGGGAGTTATTTTTGTCTTTATTTTTAAATGTGTCTTTCTGTAAAATTACAAATACAAATCAAAGTATGATCACGGCAAAAAGCAAAATCACTGTATCTAAAACTGCGACTTGAGCAACAAGGAACTATCAATATGTAATTTGATATTTGGAAGTAGTCAGTTCACAATGTATTGGCATGTTACATTAAAGAGATAACTGCATTTTTAACTAACTTTGAACAGTGCTGTATGTTTGCTTCCTGAAGGTAATGTGCAGGTTTCAAGAGACCTAAGTGTGATATTGCATTTCTCAGTTGTTGGCTACAAAACACTCACCTATTTGTATTTACTATTTTTGTATTTATTTGATGTGGAAGCTTAACCTTTATTTGTCAAACCAGAACTGCAATACTAGAATAGGCTGTCATTCAGATTACCTGCTTGTTGCAAAATTTGGAATAGGAAAAGCTTGTGCTAAACAGAAACCAAGTCTCCTTGTTCCTTATGTTCATCTCCAATTAAAATTAAACAAACACACAAACTACTAACATATGTAACCAAAACACCACAGTAATTTAGCTGAAACTGGGTTTTATCCTCTCAGATTACATGGATGGAAAAAACTGTCCACAATGGCAAAAACGTCTTATGTATATTGGTCCTAGTCCAAAGTCAGCTATCTGGAACTGGTTAAATTCAGATCTTCAGAAAACAAATAGCCCTAAATGCTTCCTTTGGGTAATGATCAGAATTGCCACGTGACAGTGAACTTGAGAGATGGTGAGCAAGAGCTTTTCACATGACAGAACTTCTGAAAATGTTCTGTTTTTTCAAAATTCATAAGTGTGTGGCTTTTCGTTTCCGTTCTGGACAAGTCAATCTAGAACCCCATGTGGAAAAGACCTAAATTTCTGCAATATGTTGTCACCGTAATTTGGATTTCCAGTGTCCTCTGACTGCTTTTAACCAGTGTGTCAGAGTTTAACCTGGTTGTCTTTTAAAACTCCCTGTAGGGTCCTGTTACAAATCACTTGTGAAGCTATGCAGTTTTGTGATGCAGAAATAAATAATGCCTCAGTTTGCACTGAAAATTATCATCTCTGTCTAAATCTGATATCAGCCACATACCTAGAAGAACAACATAAAGTAGACCTTGGATTTCATATTTTAAGATATATTCTATTCTGTCCAGAAAAATGTAAGGACTATTTGCACAACTCATCTACAAGTGCTGTGCAAATACTCATGCAAGCAAGGCAGGTAAATTGCGATTTAAGTAGACAGATTCACAGAAGGGGCCTCAGATTAGAAGGGACCTCAGAAGACCATGTGGTCCAACTTTCATGGAGAGGCAAACCTGGGGGAGATTACCTAGCACTCTGTCCTGTCTCATCTTGGATACCGCCACTGATGGGAACTCCGCCTCATCCAGTGATTATTTGTTCTCACTGTAAAAAATTTGAATAGATGAAACCTCTCTCCATGCAACTTGTACCCATTGCCCTTTATCCTCTCAGTGTGGCTCCCTGTGAAGATAATCTCTGTCCTCTAAGTACTGGAAAACTGTGATGAGGTCCCATTCCGAGCCTTGTTCTCCAGGGTGAAAACACCTAACTCCTTCAGTCAACTTGTTCTTTAATAAAACACAGAACTAGTAAGGAGAAAGTAATGCTACTGATGCTGCCATACTTTATA
Organism: Corvus kubaryi; assembly: GCF_017639235.1. Classification (NCBI taxonomy): domain Eukaryota; kingdom Metazoa; phylum Chordata; class Aves; order Passeriformes; family Corvidae; genus Corvus; species Corvus kubaryi. Next base: position 143,937 of record NW_024582081.1, read on the forward strand.
TATAAAAAAGTAATATTTTTTAGTGTAGTTTTTTCCCTTGCTTTGCATAGGGAATACAGCTCCAATACCATTTAAGTGGAAATGAAGTAGGCAGCTCTATGGATAGTGGGAGAACCAAAGGTAGAAGAAGGCCTGACAGCAACATTTGCTTCAATGTGTTAGCAAGTGTAAAGCTCTCACCTGGAAACAGCAATTTCCAGTAAAAAATAGTAACAAGCTGGAACTTGTAAACTGCCAGTCAATAAAACCATGCAGATTTTTCATAAATGGAAAATAATTTTCAGTGGAATATTTGAAAGATTTTGGCTTGCTGCAGTAGATCTCCATCAAGAAAATAAACTGGAGATGCTAGGTGGATTCTGCTAAATTGTACCAGATTTGAAGTTATTTCAGTGGAGCAGAGCTTGTGCCCAGAATAGCTGTGTACAATGCAAGGTACAGTTGCTGTTACATTGTTTGCTTTTCAATATGTACTTAAAAAATATTTGTATTTCAGCCTACAACTCATCTGTAAAATTTTAAGGAACAGGAATCGTCCAAGTTAATTTTAATGGCGAAGTTTTATTCAGGAATAAATGTAAGCATGATCTCAACCTGAAAAGAAGCAATTAACTGAGTTTACAGAATTGTAAGGGCTTGTGGTTTGGCACTTAGACATGTGTTGTTGAATTGACCATTACAGGGTGAGTGCTGACTCTTCACTGATGTTGCCAATTACTCTTAATGTGGAAAATCTACTTTGTTTTTCTACGTTGTGTTTTCTTTTTCAAAGTGATCATTAATGATGTGAAATGCACCAGAATGACCACACCAGCAACTGAAGTTCTTTTAATCCTTAGTGGAAAAAATAGAACAAAAAGGACAGATGAGCTGATTTAAAGGTTGCAGCTCAAATTGCCAAGAGACTAATCCTGTACTTGGTTCTTGCACTGATTTCTTCGATGCCCTTTTGGCAAACACTTGATTTCTCTGTTCCGTAATATTCAACATGCTAATAGTAAATCATGCTGTTGTCTCCTGAAGGAAAAAGAACAGTATGAGTTTTCCAGTCTCTTCACAATGAAATGTGTGTTATTCACAAACGCTGATTTCATCTTCAAGTCATCCCTTGAATAATTTTCTTCTAGATGTGTCAGAAAAGTAGATAATAAGAGTAGATAATGTATTTAGACATCATCCTCATGTTCCTTTACAGTACCTTTATTCCTGAGTGTTGCTTATTTATTTTTCTCACAGCTGCAAAGCAGCTGAATTTGGCTGGAGTCACTTTATTCGGATGATTGCCCCAGCAGAGACACTGCAGCCACTCTAGAACGCTTGACCTCGACACTCACATTGCCCTGCTCCAGCTCATTTAGGCGGTCTGTTGAAGTAGTTTGGTACTGCACTTAGACATCAGGAATTACATTAAAGCCAAAAATATATATGACTAGATCTACTTTTATAATGAAAAAAGACTACCTTGGTATTTACATCCTCCTGTGATTTTTCAGTTTCAGTTCTCACCATTTATGGTCTTTTCACTTAACTGGCGCAACTAATTTGTAACTAGATGCCTATTAGCATCCATGAAAACTGTGGTCACTGATCCAGTGAAAGAAAAAGGGAGGGCTCAGTAGCACAACATCTGTTTATGCTTGTTCCAGTTTTCCCTCCTTTGCTTTGTACTCAAATCTCTCTCCAGCAGCTGCTATACTAATAATGACCTTGATAATACACAGGACTTGCTTGAAAGAGTTAAAAGAAAAATGTTAGGATTTTTATTTGAGCTTATGAAAGTTTACTTGAAAAATTGTTCAGTTCCCTGTTTTCCCTTTCCCCAATTATATGCAGAAAGGTAGCAGCAAAGAGCAGGAGCCAGACAAGATGTTCTAAACAATTGCCATTTGGGAAACAGCACTAGGGAACTGCACTAGGGAGGTACTTCCAGAGATTGCTAACAGAGAAAAGAGTCTCTTATGAGAAGAAATAAAGAAGGGAATGAAAAGGTCATGCTTATCTTTGCAGTCTCTGCATTAATCTAAACTTGGGGAAGTGCAAGAAGAGTAGAATGTTCCCCTTTATAATCTTAAAAAAAACCAGCAACCCAAAACCGAAATAAAATAATTTATATTGCCTGCACACATACCATACCCCTCATGTTGGGAAACCAGGGACACTAGACACTGTAATTTTTCATATACCTAATAGAAATTCTGGCACATTTTATTTGATAGCAAACCTCATGAGCCTTTGTCAATTCTAGTGTAACTAACTTCCCAGCTTACTTCTACTGGGTGAATTTGATCTGAGCTTGTCAGATCCTGTAACATTTCAATGGAATAATGACTTTTATCTCAGATGAACAAAAAGAAAGTAAAACAAAGTTCTGTTTGAGAATGGAAAATATCAGAATTTACAGACACTTTTTTAAAAATAGTAACATTGCGATACTCATGCAAAAAATGTGTGGGTCAGGTTTCCTGTAATTACATGCAGCATAGGTGGTACTTACCTGTGTGTGGTAATCATTGGGCTTCTAGCCACTCTTGAGGTTCCAGGAGTGCAATGCTAAATGTTCATGTGAAGAGGCTGTTTTATTTGCCCAAAGCCTTTAGAGAGATTTTGTAAATGGTGAACAGAGGTGTACTGACTGCAATTCAATTGTGACAGGATGTATCAGATTTAATGGATTTCATGTTTTTTCCACTGAAGCTTCTTCCAGATTAGTATAATCTATTATCCTGTATAGACTGTGTGTGTTAGGAGTGTTTTCGAAGAGCACAGAGACCTGCAGGGCCACCTGGAGTGAGCTGTTTTTCTACAAATGTGCCAGTACTCTTTGAACAGTCTCATTTCCCTGTAGTCACTCTTGAAAGTGATTAATATGTTCCTAGTTTGGCCATTTTATTTCCTCTCTTGTAGATAGGTGGTAGGCTACATCTGTACTCATTTTCAATTTTCTTTGAAGGAGCAGTCATTTCTTCTGATCTTTTTGGTAGTGTGGCATCTGGTTAAAAATGAAAATTTTTTTACATTTATAGGGAAGATACAAAGTTTGTGACTGGTATTGATGCGAAGTATGCTATCAGTGTCATGATGCAAAGTACGTTATCATGGTATTAGTTACAAAGTTCTTCCTTCACACAGGCAAATAGGTCAAACTACTACAACTGTTCCATCATGCTAAGCATGTCTAAATAAAATTTGTTATTGCCTTGAGGAGGCATTATTTTGCAAGATTTCATAAAAAATAGTTTCTGTTTTTTCACTCTAGCTATTAAGAAATTTTATAAACGTTTTGGTTACCTGGGAAATATAAATGAGTTGTGTCTGCTTAATTTATAAATAAATGTCCATCTTGGAGTAATGGGTAAAGAAGACAAGTATGGAATTTGCTGCTGTCTAGCATAATTTTTTGTACAATAAAATGGTTGTAAAAATAAAATGATAGTACTAGGTACTGGTATGACAAAATGCATGTGTTCTGTAAAGTTGTTGCTGTCAGCAACCTGTTTGATATTGTCAATAGCATACTGACTCAAAATAGATCTCTTTTGGTTCTTATTAGGCTTTGAGCCACTATACCTACTGAGAGGTGTCCCTGACCATGTCAGCAGGGTTGGAACTAGATGAAATTTAGGTCTCTTCCTACCCAAACCATACTATAATTCTATGATTCAAATATAACTTGTGTGACATACACATTTTCTGTATAAAACAGAACTCTATTGATGGTTCCTTCTCTCTGGCTAAAAACAAGGCACCAACTGAGTTTTTAAATTTAGTTTTTCTTAATACTAATTCTGGTTCCATGGGGATGACTTCAAAGATATTTATTTTAATAGGAAATAATTACTGCCTTTAATATCAAATTCTCCAGATTCTACTCAGAATTATTTTCACTATTAAGTATAATACCTTCACATGACATTCACTCCTTCATCCTTTGTTTTAACCATTAAAGGTGAAATTCCAACCTCTGCACAAAGTTGGAAGTTGTATTTTTAACTCCAATGAAACAAGATTTAACTAGGTGCCTTTTAAAATAGTATTAGGTGTAACATGGCCTTTAAGCTACATCTCAGGCTAAAATCCAAAATCTAGTTTATAAAATGTGTCTGATATCCAGTTAGATTTGAAAAATTGAAACAAACCAACAATCAGCATATTCTTTACAATTCAGTAGGCAGCATGGGCTTTATTTCACTGAGGTCTCAGAGTCTTATTGAGAGAAAAGGAAGAAAAAGTATTGACTAGAATAAAAAATACTGATTAAAAAAATATGTCTGAACAAGCCTACTGAGATAACAGCTTAATGTTAAAACTGTTACCTGATCAAGATAATAGAAGCTGAAACGTCATTAATCTTTAAGTAATTTCATTGGAAAGGACTTCAGATGCTCTGTTGCACCATTTGAAGGAAGATTTTAATTCTGTCACAGAACAAGTTAGGCCTTAAATCTAAATTGCACAATTGAAATCTTTACCCATGAAGTTATGTCAAAGTACACAGCTTTGTCATAAATCTATAGATAAGATGAGCTATTGAAAAGTCATACTTGCTTCTCCTCAGTGATTTATAAGGTCTGAAAAGCTTTATAATCAGTTTTTAGAATGAAATCCCAAATCAGGCATTTTTCCTTAGTTTTCTTCGAAAATTCTCCACATTGTTTTTCTAAGGAACTTAGTCTTCCTAAAGTGTGTATTTCCTTCTGGGTGTTGTACCTATATCTTTTCCTTGATGTTGCCACTCAGAATATGGAAGAAATATTTTAGCATAAGGCAAATATAGGTAAAGGCTATATTAACTCCTTATTGATGCATCAGATTTTAAAAATAACAGGCTTCAGATCCCAAATCCTGCTGATTTGAAAATATCATCTGTTCCCCATCCTGTCTGCTTGTATTGCAACTCTTTAAACAAGTAGCAGTATGGTCAGAGACTATTATGTTACTGACTGTTAATAACAACAAACATATATTGACTTAGCTGAGGATGAAAGCACAAATGAGGACTCCAAGAAAAATTATGCTCTTTTAGGGAGAACTCTGATAACATTTAGAAATAAAGCTAATTATTTAATTGCATAAATTGAATTATAATGACCTTCTTAATAAAATATTTTATCTCATTTCTACTAAAGTTACTAGGAAATTTTATGGTTTTCTTACTGTTTGACAGCTTCCTTCTGAACCTTTGGGACCATACCAAGTTTTGGAGGTTTAAGAGGAAGAACATTTACTAATTCCCAATTCACACTGGCATAATTAATTAAAAGCAGCTAAAGAACTGTCTAGAGACTTCATTAGATTTCAGCTTCTTTGTTTGCCAAAGAACTGTGTTATATAGTAATGAAAAATGCAAGTAGGTGGAAGTGAGATTTTAAATCTGGCCAACTTAATTGAATAAAAGCAGTTGAAATCCTATTTCATCTTGCCGACAGCTGCTGCAGCTATTTATAGTCAAGTAAACAAAAATGTTTTGATATTTACATGTCATATGTAGTATTTGGTGACTGGAAGGTTAGTGTGAGGCCTTCTCTTGATTTTGTTAGTAATTGACCTGAGGAGAGTTTTAAGTTTTTCCGTAGCACATGTGGAGAAATACTGCTCTGTGCACAGGGGCACAGTGATGGTCCAAGATCAGGCACATTTACTATGCAAAGGACATTGCTTGCCATTTCATCTTGGACAGAATAATATTTCCTAGGCACTCTCTCATTTTTTTCAATACATCCTTCCCTCTTTTTCTTCCTTTTTTCATCTCTACTCCTCTACTATCTTCTCCTCCTTTTTATTTTTTTTTTGTTTGTTTTTAATCTCCATGGTTCATGCTCCAATTTTACGGCATAAAATCCTCTGGTTCTCACTTTTTTATGGCTGGTGGTTGGATCTAATTAATGTGTACTTCTCCATTCAGATGTTCTCCCTCTAATGTCTCTCCCTTTTTCTAATTTCACTGGTTGCATTCAGTCATCTACTCAAATTCCACAAATTATCAGGATCTTAATTGTTTTTGTGGTGGGGTGGGTGACAACAGCCGTGTCGACTCTGGTTTTGTAGCTGCAATACCTCATTTAGCTTCAGAACAGTTGGAACCACAAAGTATAAAATACCTAGTGTCAAGAGAATTTAATTTTTACAGGTGATAAAAAATTACTTTTCTCACTAAAGCTGAGGCTCAAATTAATTAAAAAAAAATCCAAGCCATAAAAAGAGTCTATTCACCTCAGTTAGGCATGCAGAAATTATTACAAGTAATTTACACTTCCTTTTGAAAATTTGCTTCCTGATTACTGTCTACTTTATGGTAATACTTCAGTTAAACTGGAAAACTTAACCTTTTGATAGCCTTTAAGTTTATTAGAAATGTGAAATATTTGCCTCTTGAAATTTTGGAATTATTTACATCATCAAATATAACCACTAGCATGAAAGAAAACAAGCAAAAATGTGAGAAGCAACATTATATCATGGTAACTGTGGAACAGAATCATAGACCTTTTAAGGTTTGAAAAGACTCTAAGATCATTGTGTCCAACCATTAACCCAGCACGGCCAAGTCCATCACTAAACCATGTCCATAACCATGCCATGGTTTAGTTGATGAGGAGGTGTTAGGTCATAGGTTGGACTTGATGGTCTCGAAGGTCTTTTCCAACCTAGTTAATTCTGTGAGTCTGTGATTCACACTCTTCTGTAGATAATTTGGGATTATCCTGAACAGTCCAGGACCTATTAAACACAGTTACTGTGGGTAACCCCCCTTCAGTGTAATATTATTACTTCATTGTAATATTACATTATTCAGTGTAATCACTGATCTGCTGTGCCTAACCTTTATTCCCTCCTTTCTACCTATTGCTTTTCTCATGATCTGCTTAATACCTTTAGAAAACCTTTGGGGAAATCATGCCAAGAGATTCCTGGGAATGCAAGATAATATGTTAACCAGATTTTCATAACCTTATATGTCTTCTAATTCTACATAGGAACACTAACAGAGTTGTATCCAGCAACAAAAGTCATCCTGAATCTTCCTTTTTTGTTGCATTTATCTTTATTTTCATTCCTTCTATCCTTTATTATAGTTCCTATCATGCTGTCTGTATGGGTGTCTGATTTGCACATCATTTTTTCTCCCAGATTTCCCCTGGATGTCTTTCTAAAACCTAAGGACATATTTTCCAACTTTTTTCCTTTAGTACTGAGGGTGATTAAATGATAAGTGGCACACTACAGCTAACAGTTCAGCCATTTAATATTTTACTGGCTATAAAATGCAGATTGACCGTTATTTTGAACCAGATACTTCTGTTCATTTTATCAATTTATTTTAAAGCCTTTGATAGCTTTTGCTGCTGCTGTTGTCTTCAGTCCCATCTTTTCCTTCTACACTTAGATTCTGTCACTAGAGAAGAAATAGGTCATTCATTGAAGCCTCTTCTCTTTTTGTGGGGGAAAAAGGCACTTACGAAAGTTTTCATTGAGCTATTTTTGCTAGTTAATATCTGTCAGTATTTCTGTATTTTTAATAGCAGTGTTTGTCTGGCTGAACTGATAGTTCTCTACAATTACCTGTGTAAATCCCTTGCAAAGGGGAGAAGTGAGCACTGGGAGTGGGAGTTATGATAATAGGAACACAGAATGGTGTAAAGTGGACTTTTGCAACATTGGAAATTTTGCTCCTTCATTTTGATGAGGACAGTGAACTATATTTTATTTGCCAACCAAACTACTATAAATAATGGACAAAGAAAACTCTCTAAAAGTGATCCTGTTTTTAATAACTGCCTTGGGGATTCTTGTGTATGTACATCCCAGATAATTGTATCTGATCACATGGGGAGTGACATGTTATTCTCTGGAAAAGCCACCTCCATGTTCTTTGTTGTTACTGTTCCTGAGCTTTGATGGCATTTTTCCTTGATGTGTGTCTCAATGACAACAATTATAAAGCTGCTAACTCCTGGTGGACTTTAAAATCAGAGCACTCTTCCCATAGAAAAAAATACATTATTTTCAGTACTTTATGCTCTCAGTTTGCTGGAGGTATGAAAATTGTTATAAAGAAATTGTATTGTTCTTTATTGAATTGAGTGCAGTGAAAGAGGCAGTTATTTTTCTAGCTGTGGCTGCTGTGTGTTCTTTTGTGTTTTCTGAACTGCCTGGTCATAAGTGGGTGTTCTGTGATTATGATAGCAATGCATGGCAATGACACAAAGTTAATGGTTGGTGCAATAGCAAGTCATATCAAAACAGAGACTAAAAAAAGTGTCATGATTCATCTTGACCAGAAGTAATCACTGAGAGATTTAGTGCTACCTACTGCTTACCCTCACCCAACTTCAGAATCTCCACTCTAGCTGATGTCCCTCTGACTCGACAATATTATCTTCTGTAGTCCCTTCAGGAACAAATATTTTGTGCACTGAAAAAGCCTGTGCTTACTTTTCATACTTGCTGGTCACAAATCCAAGTGGTGCACCAACCACACTGGTTATCCACATGCCCCAGATGTCCCAAGCCTTAAAGACGGGTCTCCTCCTTTACAACCCCATCCCAGATATAAAACTGTCTATGGCAGTGCTGATTGGTCACATGCTTGGATTGTGCTTTTGTAAATGCTCCAGTGCTTGTGGTGTCCAAGCAGAGCTGACTGAGAGGGAGAGCTGTGCCTTCCCTTGAGTGTGACAAAGAAGGGGAGAAGCAATGGCACTGTGGTGTGGCCAAGAAAGCACACCATCCCACAGGGCACCAGATCTTAGGGAACCGTGACGTAAAATACATTTCCTGGCTAATACTAACATGCACAAATTCTTAGGTGTCATGTGCAGAATGAATCACACACTTCCCCACCGAGCATTTGCAGCCAAACAATTTGGTCACATGTCTGCAGACTCAGCTGCTGGAGGCGAGAAAAGTAGGAAGATCTGGTGTGCTAGCAGCAACTGGCAAGCAGTATACAAGAAAACCTGAAATAGAAGCATAATAATTATAATACTGAGTAGAAGTAGTCTGTGTCCAGTATTTTGGGTCTTTTACAGATGCTTGAAACTGTGGAACAAGATTTCAACTGGGAGAATTCTCAAAAGTAGTGTATTTGCAGTAATTGGATTTTTTGTAAATATTTTTTTTTGTCTTTAGCAGGTTTGCTCAAAAGGGTGCACATATGACTTCAAATATTAGCTCAGAGTTTCATACTGGAGGAGGGAATGAGTGAAGTGTTCGGAAATGTCTTATGGAGATAAGTTCAGAGAGTCATTAGGGAAAACAAGACACACAGATTTTGATTTTCTCTATTTCTCCTTAAGGAAGCATGGGAATCAAAGCTTAAACCAAAAAGTTGCAGTTTCAGAGGTAGAGCCAGATGGAAAAACAGGAAACCCATACTTCAAAGGAGTTTGTATTTCACCCTTCTATCATTTCAATTTAAAGAGACAAGAGATATCGGTATATAGAAAAGCAAAAATCTGTGATTTCTACAAAATTGAAAATAGAAAAATTAAAGAATAGTAATAGTGAAATTGAGGAAAAGGTTTATAAATGCTGACTTTCATTGGTAGGGTACAGAGGTAGATTCCACCACTGGAATGCTTGATTGCTGGTGTGATATTGATAGGTACTTTAAAAAATTGAGGTGGGAGATGACAGGGAAACTATAAAGGGAATTTTAAACACTATCAGGCCAATTTTCATGACTGTATTGATGCCACCTAAAAACAGAGACTAGACAAGAATAAGGGAATAAAATAGGTATTTATTTGAAGGGCCTTCAAGGTACATCCTGGAGAATTAAAAGGCTACGCCCAAGATGGACCATGGGTCACGAGTTCTTCACACTTGTATAAATTTGGTCCATTTGCATATCAGGATCAATTCTCCAATTACAACCGTAGTTAATGATGTAATTACCCCAAGTTTACCCTCCTCTTCAGAGGCCTTAGTTTACATGTTTTGGGGCCTGGGACTATCTAGGTGTTCTTGGAGAGCAAACCTAGAGAGGCTTTGTTATGTCTAACTAGCATAAGAGAACAGTAGTTAACAGGCCACAAGAAACTTCAGTTACACACTAGGCAGTACAGGATTTGAAAAATATAAAAGTTAAAACCTAAGGCATCACTGTCCTGAATGAACTGTGACCAAATCTAGTTACCAAATTGTGCCATGTTCTGTTTTGCCTGGTAGTTAGGTTTACCTGTTGGTTACAGCTTGGATGGATTTCCTCCAGCCTCTGTAGCAGCATGTTTCCTGTTCACCAAACAAACACCACAAACAAATATTCCAGAGGTGAAGTTATAGCACATCTCAGTGCCAGCACCTCACTCTTCATTTGTCTGTTTCTTGAGACCTCATGTTTCAGCTCCAATTATTTTTTATTATTTTTGGTCAACATGAAAGCTTTGGTTGTCACCTCAAGTCATTGCATTTTGACATGTCGGGGGTCTGCCTTTCAAGATACAAATTTATTAAGAGAATAAAAGCAGACTTTAATAGGACATAGCAACAGTTAATGTGTAGTCAGCTGAAATGCAGTGGGAAACAACCACATAAAAAACTTAACAGGCAATACTTAAAAAGTTTTCAAATGGAGGGTTTGTGTGTTGCTAGCAGGGAGATGCAGCTTATTTTTCAAGGACCCCTTTTTTTTCCCTCCAATTTGATAATTCCTTTTTTTTTTTGCTTTTTCATTTCCTGTGAGTGAATAAAGGTTTTTACTTTGTTTTTGTTTTGTTCTTTCCAGAGACCATAGGCCAGCTTCCCCTTTCCTTCAGTCTTTCATGGTGACATGACTTCTGTTCGTCTTATCTGGATAAAAGTATTTCAGATTTAGGTCAGTCCCCATTCACCTTGCGAGCACAAAAGGCAGGACTGTTAGTGTGTCCCTATAACAGAGTAATGAAGAAAACACTCTTGGATCAGGCATGAGAAGTAGGACATGGTGATTATGTGGATGATTATGATCAGATTTGTTGCTAATACAGTATCTAAATCTTGTCAATACAGTATTTAAATACCAACTGTATAACCTAGTACAGTGGATTATAGTATAATCAGGTTGTGGTCCTTCCTGTTGAGTCAGTAAGACTCCCTTTCTAAACTCCTCTGAGAAGTAACTTCCCTAAGACTAAACTTCTCTGAGAAGTCTGAGCATGGCTGAGTCCACTTAGTCTCAGATTTATTCAACAGTTGATGTTTAAAGGCTTATAATATAAGCAGGTTCGGTTAGAAATGTACAGGTTTGCAGTCTTTGGTCTTGCAGAATTCACAGTTACAAAGCTACTCTAGGATTTTATCTCTGCATTTGACTGGACCTTAGGGCATTTTGCTCACCTTCCAAAATGTTCCTCACCTTCGGCTGGATGTTCTCTGCCAACGTCGCTGTTGGGGGGAGTTTCCACCCAGAAGTTATCTCCAGCCTTGGAAGACCAGTTTGCCCAGTGGACCAGTCTCCAGAAGCATTTTATACCTTTTTTCAGGCAGATGCAAATAAAAGTCAGTCACGAGCATCTCATCTCCCCATCCCTGGAATACACTAATCATGTGAGCATCCAGAAACTCCTCCTGAAATACTCACCTGGTGTTCTTATCTTTGGACAAACCACACTGCCCATCAGAGACAGTGGCAGAAAGGGATGTGGTGAGGGGAGGATGCAGGAAGACCCAGCTGTCTTTCATCACTGTCACACTGCCTGTTCTGCTGGATGTTTTTGTGAAGAAAGTAGTCAATGTTTCAGGTGTGCATCACTGTTTCTAGACTTGGGACGCACTATATGTTACACATCAGCTCAGACTGTAAGGGTGGAAATTACCATGCCTTGGGCAGATGAGGACTCATAGTCCATCTTTGATAAGTTTTCCTCCTTACCTGGTGAGTGATGCTCCTACCAAAGCCTCTGCCCTGCTAATGGCATCAGCAGGCACAGTCTAGAACAAGAAAAATCCTACCTATTTAGGTAAGAAGCTTTGTTGATAGATAACGTGGTTTGTGATTGTTGTCTTGAAATCAAGTATGAATCTCATTTTAATTGTGTTTGGGTAAATAGTGCCTCTTCCTTCACCAACTGTTTTATCCTTCTTGAAATGACTCTCACCAAGTGCTGCTCTCCTTACAAATTCAATCCTTCAGATGGACAAAAGAGAGGTTTACGGTGTTGTGGGTGTTCAAGAATGTTTCTAGCTGTTTTATTTTCTCCTCTTTAAACACCACAGTCAGGCCAAGACAGTGAGCCTCTCCTACGCTTTATGTCAGCGTGAGAAGCAGGTTGTATTTTATTACTCTAATCCTTTGCAGCTTGTGTTCACACTGGCAATGAAATGACAGCAGGAGTGAGGCGAAAGTAAGTGATAAAGTCTTGGCATTCCACACTTACAATGAATGTGTGCTTGTGAAGTTCTGACTCATTAATTCTTTTTCCAGGCTGCTGTGTGGCTTAGCAATGCACTACAGTACTGTGATGGATTTTAGATTCGACAAATAACCCAGAATACCAAAGTATTTACTGTTTCATGGAAAAGGAAGTTTTCATTTGTTTGACATTTTTGGATCCAAAAAACCCCCAAAAAACTTGCAAGTTTGGGGTTTTCACTGTTTTTTACATCAAAAAGCAATTTTAAGGACGCAAAATGCCCCAAGTCACGTTCCTTGTAGAAAATCTGTCCACATAGAATGTAAGAGAGACTCCAGAAAAGGATGTTTGAAAGTGGAGCACAATTGGAAAATAGTTTTCATTTCTCACTCCCTCAGACATTACTTCAAGGTGCTTCAGATGTTGCGAGACTATAATAGTATGATACCACAAAGTGTTTTACAGACTTCAGAGTAAAAATAAATATAGATACCACATCACCTGTAGACCTGAGATGTGTAAGAGTAAATGGAATCCACACTAATCACTGAAAAGATACCCTCTAAGGGGTTTCAAAGCACAGAAACATGTTTATTCCAAAGAAAACAAGGAACATTCATCCTTTTTAATTCCCTCCTGTGGACATTATAATAAGAAACAACTTGTTCCACCAATACTACCATACCCTGCAATATAAGATGAACAAACTGTCATTACTCTATGCAATAATTATTACAGTAAGGAGAAAACTGCACTATGTTAAAAAGAAAATATCAAAACTCAACTACCAGGGTATGTTTTTCATTCCTTAGATTTCATCAGGTTTACATTGTCCCAAAGCGTTGAAAATATCTAACTCTTGTATAACAACGTATATTAAAAATGACTGACATTTAATCTGTCAAGATCACTGTCTTGTAATGGCACAGCAGATGGCTGGGCAATATTACTTCTCACAAAAATGATTTCTGATCAATCCATGTACATGTGTTGTTCACTTCACCCACTCAGCTAAATAAAGTTCAACAGCAGAGTGAACCATGGAATTTTTAGCTTTTTCTGAGCTTTTAGCCCAGCAATAATATACACATTAGGAATCAAACCTACATCCAAAGCATTATTTTGATTTTATATAAAATATTTTGTATCCTGTTGAAATGCAACAGGCTCATAAAGATGTATTTCTGTCTTTCACCTGAGGCGTTCTTCCATTAGCTATTGTAACTCTCAACACTTCCCTATTTTTAGCTATAAAAATTAAAATTGGTTTGGGTAAATTTGTTTTTTGAATATTCCATTCCACTTTTCCACAGTATAATTACTAGGAAGTGTTTGGAACCTTAAATCAGATAATTAATATCTTCAAAACAAGGAAGCTTCAGTCTACTCCGTTCTACCAGTTACACCTCCAGGAGCTTTGTCTTCCTCAGATTTTTTACATGGTGTCTCTGGCTGCAGTTTTTATTCATATAGCAGCTTTATAGCAGCTGACTGCTATAGCAGCTGACTTTACAGCAGCTGACTGCCATTTGAATTATACCTTCTCAGCGAGGCTATCTGGGTGTGACTGAGGATTGGGAAATAATAGTTATGTAGATACCACATACCATTTCTGTGTGCATCTGTGTACACTTGCGATCTAAAAAAACAGTATTTTTTTTTGGTTTTGTCTGTTCCCCCAAGTTTTTGAGTTTGTATTCTGAATACATATAAACATTACTCTTTCTACCTGGCAACCGTTATGTCTAAAAACATTTCTTTCAGACTTCTTTTTTCTTCTTATCTAATGTACTTTGTAGACATTTTTGATGTTCCTAATCCATGTTTGCCATTTTTCCAGATGAAATTTGCTTCTTAAGTGAAAATCCACTAACTTCATGTGCGGGAATAGCTGGGAGATATAGAAGCTGTCTGTATTTAAATTCTAGGAATTTAGGCATGTTGGGTTAGTCTGCTGCTGGCTTCATTTTCCTTTTCAAGCTCATGGGTTTGTTTCCTAAATCCTACTCTTGTACTTCATTGGCTTCTTAGTAGTTATTTTTCAGTCTGATTTTAGCAAATTGAGATGTATATCAAAGCGTTGCCTTTGTTGCCTGTAATACACTGGACAACCCCTTGCTTGGAGATTAGAAACCTCCTGAGTGCTGAGTTTCTTTCTGTGCTGTAGTTCTACTGCTGCTGTACAGAGAGCATCAGCATTAGTCCTCTACCAGCCTGGTGTGAGGTAGGAATACAGTCTTGTGCCTGTTACTCACTGGGTATAATTTTGTAACACTCAAGGTATGAGCTACAGTGGATCTTGTGTGGATATTAAAAGGGAGTATTTGTGCATTTATATTCATTTAATGCTGGAATAAATTTATTGTTTGATAGCCATAAAAAATTAAAATTAATTGTCTATTAGTTAAGGAAAGAAAAAGAGAAATTTAGATGCCCGTATTAAGGCTCAGTGGCTGAAGGGACAAAGATACACCTTAGCATTGAGTCAGTGTGGATTCCAGCTGAATGAGATTGCCTGAGGTAAGAGTATAACAACCTTACTCTCCGTACATAACTGGAGAAGAGATATAGGCTGCTATAGGGACTAATTCAGACCTCAAGTAACTTTAATTGGCTTCTGAAGAAGGCCAGGTCACTCTTGCATATATATGACTCAATGGTCAGGGAGAGAAGTGCAAGTTCTTACTGCTACTCTACCCAACCTTGCCTGGAGTATAGGCTGTTCTGGCAGGAGCTTTCAAATAGTTTCTTCTCCAATTGTTTTCATCCCTTTTTTATGTTCTATGTTCCACTTCTGCTTGACCCATCTAGAGTCACAGAGCCGTAATACAGTTCAAGCTGAGAGGGACCTCAGGAGGACTCCAGTCCTACTCCTTGCTCAAATCAGTGTAAAGTCAAACATCTTGCCCTGAACTTTATCTGTTCAGTTCTTGAAACCCTCCAAGGATGCATATTGCGCAGTGTGTCTGAGCAGCCTCTCCTGCTGCTTGGCTGAAAATCAGAACTATACCTGGTTTGGTTTATTACCATTTTCTCTTTTATTTATTTCCTCATTTATTTACTTTATTGCCCTGAAACTCAATAGAGGTTTTGGCTCCCTCATTTTGAAATCTTCTTTTAGGTATTGGAAAGGTACTTCTGGACACCTCCAAAACCTTCTTTTTTCCAGTCTGACCAAGTCCAGTTCCTGCAATCTCTCCTTATACGGTGCATGCTCCAGCCCTAGTGATCTTGGTGGACTCCCACTCAACTCACTCAAAGTTTGTTGATATTCTTCTTGTAGTGCAATGGACATGTTAATCATAACTGGACATAGTAGTCCAGATGCACTCTAAAAATAGCTGTGTAAAAGAAAATAATGTGAGCTCCTTGTGATAATGAAAAATATTACAATTCAGAATCCAGGAAGCACATGAAACAAATCTGGAGCCTATTTAGTGTATGCTAAATCAGAAGAGAATACACTCTCATCTGTGTCAGAGCTCCCTGGCAAGCCCTGTCACCCTTGTCTGAGAATGCCCTTCTCTAGAAAACTCAGCACATTTCTTCCTTTTTTTCTCTCATTCCATGAAGGTACATAATATATACAAAAATAAAGCTTTTTGGAATTGGAAATAAGTTGCAATGTGAAGAACAAAGAAAAGCTTAATGAAATTAAAAGGCAGATGAATTGAAACAAAGTGAAATATTGGAGTGACTGACACACTGCAGAAAGCATTGACCCAAAATTTCTGATCCAAGGGATAATAGAATTTAGCATCTTGAAATGAATGAATAACAACAATGTATTATTATAATTAGGGCAAAGTCCAGATGGTGATTTACAGATATTGCAAGCACAAGGAACAAAGCAACTCCTTTCTTTCTATTAGAGAGATTTCTTATAGGCTCGCAACTGGGAAAAATCTAAACAGCATTGCGCTGTTGTACATCAGGCCAGAGAGCTCACTGCCAGAGAGGGTGTGTTGTATTTTGCAACAAATATTTGGTGTCAAATAAACCTTGGTAGGGTTATGTGCTCTTAGTTAAGTACTGTCCAGATCCCCTTTTTTGTTCCTTTCACATGCTTGCTGGCTTTGGGTTAGACTAAAGATGTCCCACTGCTTCTCCTGTATCTCCTATGCGAGTCAATGTCTTCAGGTGAGCAAAGGGTGAAGGAGGGAATTTTTTGTGATGCTGAAGAAGTATGGGTAAATAAATAAGCCTTCTCATATTGAAAATAATAATGGGTGAAACACAAGTGAATGTCGTTCTGTGTTTGTCAGCAAGAACACAAATGTCAGGACTCGCATTTCTTTCTGTGTGATGGTGCTTTACTGCTGGTTGGGTGCTGCAGTGGTGTTTTTAAGAGTCAGGACAAGACAAATCTGTGTTTGTCATTGCTGAATGCAGAATTATAGGCAATAGGAACAAATGAGCACTTCTTAGAGGATGAATCTGGGCATTATCGAGAGAGGTTGTGGTATCTCACTCCTTTGAGTTATTCAAAAAACACTTGGACAAGGTCCTTGGCAAGTAGCTTAAGGTAGCTCTGCTTGAGCAAGGGAGTTGGACAAGATGACCTCCACAGGCACCTTCCTACATCAACTATTCTTGTATCCTGTTATCCCTTGTTATTTTTTCCAGTAATAAGAAACTTTTGAGGAAATCTCTATCCTTTACAGCAGCTCTGATAAAGCTAGTGAGGAAGATACCATGTAATTGGAATCAACTATTTTAACATATAATCAGAAACTGTTCTGAGGAAGAAAAGCAGGCTGCACTATCAGGGTAGAAATGATAGCTGTTTTCAGCTTCAGAACAAGTGAGTGAACATTACAGCTACCTTTTAATGTCGATGTAAGTAGTGGAACTGCAGCTACAAGTGGCACACTTAAAAGCTATTTGTTAAGGAAAGTGTTTTTTTGGTTGCACCATTATATTACATAGAAAAAGACAGCTCTTTCATGATGGTAGGAATTTGATTGAGAAAACCAGGGTTATCTGCAGGATATCAGGTGAATCGTAACAACAAACTCAATTGCTGAAAAGAAGTTATTTAACTTTTTAAGTTTATCTTTCTTTTTTTTCTTGAAACAGTTGAAGCTCTGCATTTGGGAACTCTGATGGCAGCACATGGCTATTTCTTTCCAATCTCAGACCATGTTCTAACACTGAAGGATGATGGCACCTTTTATCGATTCCAGGTAATATTTTCAATATGTCCTTGACTTGCATAAATGGAGGCTCAAAGGCCTTACGGAAAAGTTCATAGCGAATTTAACCATACTTTGTTTCTTACATAACCTGGTAAAGAGTAGAAATTCCCCTAAAAATAAAAAAAGGTAGACAGATTTTGTTTATAAATTGTCAGCAAAATCTTAAGATGATAATGTCCATTTTGATATCTGGAATAAAAGTGTGATAATCCTAAACGTGGAACTATCTCTCATGAAGTAAATTAATGCATTTCTTTGGAAATATAATAAACTAAGTTATCTTATTGCCTCTTATTCCTAGTCTAGTCTTAATTTGGAAAGGGGGAGATATTTTAAATAATAAGTCTATAGCAGAAATCTATAGAAATAATGGAGGATAATATTTCTTTTTCTTCTTTTGCGACAATTTCCTTACTGGTAACTCAGTAGTATGGGAGTAGTGTGTATTCTTCTAGCAAGTGCAGACACATTTTTATGTTGATTTGTTAGTTCCATTGCGTACAACAAACATGCAGATGGTTCAGAACAAGCTGGAAGCATAAACATGTACGTATGTCTATACTGACACTTGCACATATATTATTCAGAAACCTACATAGTTGTATTTTACTATATTAAATTTCAAACTAAGGCCCTGGGAGCAGAAGTGTTGTTTTTCTGATAATGACTAGTGGGCCAGAATTTTGCAGAACAATATTGCTAATGACTTGAAACAAATATGACTGCAAAGTACCAGATTATGGATTCAACAGAAGGAATTAACTTTGCTTGTCATGTGCCACTTCTGACAATGGTGGTTGTGTTCTGTGTTACTATTTCTATTAGGTGGTATTCCTGGTATCACCAACAGCTGCTTCAAGGTCTTTTCTAGATATTTATTGCTTTGAAATTATATGATGACTCTCATTATGAAGTTGAGTTTGTTAATTCTTCTCTATTACTTCTAACTGTATTAAATACTCAGAGTAAAATAACATCTAGTAGAAAAAAATCTATTGTCTTCAAGATATATAGGTCTAAGCTTTGTCTTAAAGATTATTTAAATGAGAAGTCATCAAGAATAAAATAGTACTGAGATTGTGATCTTTAAAATGCAGAAGAAAACTGGAGGTTGGAGACCAATCATAGTTTCAAACCCTGTATTATATTAATTTCTGTACAATACTTTCACCAATATTTTGGCTTAAGTCCTATAGACCCACATAAGGGAAGAGAAAGACTCGTAATATTTGTATAAATCAAAATCCTAGCATGAATATAATTAAATATGCATAGCACAGTCTGGCAAGAAAGAGAATTATTATTGCATACATGCAAACAATATTATCCTATTTTCATATTTAAATCCTGTGAGTCATACAGTGCAAAAAACATGTTCTTCAGTGGAACAGAGAGTTAGATGTGTATATGGGTAATACTAAGAACAGGCATTCCAAGCCTCCTCCCCATGATCCTCTGTTACCTTTGATCCTGGAGAGAGTATTTGAGGGAAAAGGGGGTTTTTTAAGCTCATGAGGCTTCATTCTTCTCAGTGCTCAGTATAAAGAGGAGAGATGGCACATGATTAAAGGGGCTTGCTGATGTGCTTATGAGGTAGGTGGAAAGGAATCACGCAGTGGTTGAGGCTCCAGTTCTTGGCTTGGTGTCTGCATAAGCAGTGTCCAGAAGAACAAAATATACAAGGACTTATTTTTGCAGAGAATAGTACTTACTTACAAAAGTGCTAGCCATTGAATTCTGCACAGCTGCTGGCCTGCTTCCATCTCTAGCATGAGAAATAATCACCTCTGCTGGCATGATAGTCTGACTGAAGGAAAGTACAGACGAGAATTAGCTGCACTGTGGACCACTGAGGGTACTGCAGCTACCCTGCTGTGAGCTTTCCTCAGAGACGTCTACAGCCTACATGTTTGGACGTGAAGCTTCAGTGAGGGCTAGATTGTAAAATCTTCTCAGTTTATTTACATAAGTTAAGAATTTGCACCTATTTGACAAATGCATATGAAATAAGGTGCTTTAATCAAGTGTTTCTCGGTCTGTATCTGCAGCGTTTGGGTTGTTTGCTGTTCTGTGGTACCTTTTGCATTGCTATTCCTATGCCAACAATGTGACTTTGCTGTTGTGACAATGCAATTGCAGCTGTTAATGTATAGGATGAGAAAATGTTCATAGTGGTGACATACTGTTAACTGGAGCTATAACAGCAAAATTTATGTGATTATAGCTTCATGTTCCCCACCAAAAGAAGGCTAGTATAAAATCTGTTACTGAACTGTTAAATTAGGAGATGAAGAGAGCATATTCAACGGGGAAGAAAGTTTGACTGCAAATGTGTGAATTTTGCACTAGAATGGATGTTCAGGTGTTGCAGCAGGGATTACTGCAACATGTATAGGACAGCGAGGCCCATGGAAAGAAACAGGGAGCGATTCTTGAGAGAAGTTTCAGAGATCTTTATTCTCCAGCTGCATGGCAGGGGGACTGCCGAAGAACTGAGCAGTCACGGGGCAACCAGGGTCCTCCTCGGGCGGGGGAACACAAAACAACCAATGGGGAACAGGATTGACCAGGGAGCAGGGAGACCCCATAGGCCATGCCTCTACTCCAGGGTCTCCTCCCCCCGGACCCCATGCCAAGGGGGAGGAACCCCAACATTCAGGTTCTTCACAAATTGTACCCTCTAAGTATTGGACAGGATTAGCAAATTTCTGGGTATTTTAATAGAAAGAGGAAACCATGCACCTGCCAGCACTGAAAAGTTCAGAAGCCATGCCTGCAGAGAAATTTTTGCAATATAAAGACCTAACCTACAAAAAACAGACTAGCTATAATAATGTTCTCCATGCGCTTGGTGTTTTGTTTTCCAAAGGGTGACACATTCCCACCTGTCAGTAAAATTATCTCCAGCTTGTTTTAAACCACCTTCTGTTGTATAGAAATAGCTAAAAGCAGTGGGGATTGTGCTTCATTTGGACAAATGCCCTCTTATGGGCAAAAATTATACTTTTTCAGTTATTACTCTTGCCATCAGGAGGCAAGAATATAGTTACATCTGCTTTTTTAAATAATGTGAAATAAAAAAAATTCTGGATCATTCATTGACCTACTCAGGTGTTAATTAGGTTAGTTTCTGTGCTATCAATTTAATTCAAAGGAGCTGAATTTAAATATTAATTGCCTTATTAAGAGAGGAATTTTTTTTATTAGGCTCAATAAGAAAAAGCAGAAACAGCTACATTGCCTTTTCCTGGTACCTTAAACCTGGGATGAAAGAAGGAGCTGAATATTTGCTCACCATCTTCCTCTACCTGAGAGCAAATAGGTAGGAGGGCCCAAATAAGAAAAGCAAGCTTTGTCTTAGAAAGTGTATCTTCTATGGGCCAGGGACTATTCATGGAGATGTTTCACTTATGTCCATACAAGTGATATTTTTTCTGTCTTGGTGAGGAATTCCTGACTTGCCCTTTCAGCTGGTAGACTTCTGTAATATCATCCTGCAGAAAAATATGCTGATTTCCTCTACAAGTCCTAAATGCATAGTGTGTCTCTTGATGTTAATAGTGAAAAATAATATTTCCTAGTATCTTTTGGTTGTAAACAAACTCCTAGGATACCCGAGAGTAGTGGTAGTCACACTCCCAATTTTGAGATTAATTAATGATTTAACATAAACTAATTTTCAGAGATGAGGGTGAGGTTTTACTGTTGTTTTGTAACTTTTAAGATAAAAGGCAGAAATAACTGAGAAAAAGTGTGAAAACAGGAACAGTTTCTTGTGAAAGCATAAATCTGGTGAAGATAGCAGCAAAATTCATGGACCTTGGAAAGATGAAGGTGTGGACTTTGATGTCTTCTCCTGTTCTGCCACTGGGAACACATTCTTGACGAGTGCATTTAACCTCTCTGGCCTTGTTTTCCCATGCCTAAATTTGGTATAAAATTATATAGCAAACACTGTAAGGATCTTGAAATAGCTTTGTTGGAAAATAGTTTAGAGTGTGAAGTGTTGTGAGTACCTCGTGTCTCAGGTGGGGTTGCACTGCTTTACGCATCTCTTTGAGTCAGCCTTATTGAGCTCGCTTCCTCTTGGCTCATTCTGGACCGATCTCTGGCCATTCTGAATGCTGAGTCTCTGGCTGAGCATCACAGCTCTTCAGCCACTCTCCAGAGCCTTTCTGGATCATCTACTGTGCCTTGAGGGAAGGATTTTATTGGCAGCCAGATTTTAGAAATGGAAAAGAAGCAGGTTGTCTTATCCGGCTTTTGGCAGATTTTCTTCAGCAATTGAAGGTGCAATAACTAATTCATTGTCTTTTCAGGTCAGGCTTCGCATATACAGGTTCTGTTAAGGTTTCTGAGGGAAGAAGTTTTCAAATCCATGTGTCTTTGCCCATCAGTGCTGCTTTTGATTTT
Organism: Corvus kubaryi; assembly: GCF_017639235.1. NCBI lineage: Eukaryota > Metazoa > Chordata > Aves > Passeriformes > Corvidae > Corvus > Corvus kubaryi. The sequence goes on from NW_024582081.1 coordinate 165,880, forward strand.
TCTGACTCCTTACTCAGACACACCTTGCCCCACACTGCTTCCCATGCTCATCCTCATTTCAGGTTAGAAAAGAGGAATCACAGAGCCAAAATTTTGTTTCCAAATTCCTCAACTTCTTTTTTAATGATTGTGAGCTAACCGTGGAGCACTACTTGCTTCCTGATTGCTAGTGCTAGACTAGCAATCTTACCCTTTATCAAGAAATCATTTTTGTCAAGTGCAATGAATATAAAACAGCATGCCAGTGAATTCTGCCATCCATCATGCAAAGCATTTGAGATTGTGCATAACTACTTTTCAGCAAAGGCTTGATTTCTGCTGTTTATAAAGACTCCCTGGTGCCTGAGCGAAGAATAGCAGTAATATGTGAAGGTTTATAAGTAATTCGAATACTCCTTCCCCATCCAAGTAATTGGATTTTAAAAAATTTCGTGGAGTGGAACGGATCAGCTTCAGAGACAGCAAGTCTTTTCTTATTGCTATCAACAAGGGGTAGCTGAAAGATGCTTAGTGATTTCCCTCCTCGGTAATACAGTTTAATGCATAGAAATTAATCATGTTTTATAAAAGCTGATGGGCAACACTGATTTTTACAAGTGGCTGTTTCATTAGCTCAGATATTATTATTGATTAATTTTGAGGTAGAGCCAAAGCAGATCTATTTACTTTATCACTGGATTGCTCACAGTGCATAGCAGCCACTGCTGCTAGTTGTAGAATATGTGCTATTTTTCAGGATTTTGTTTCATATGCCTTTTTTACAGAAGGATTATGGGTTTATATGGTTAGGTTTACCTAATGCTATTAGTGTATAACGCAACAGAACCAGTATGTGTTTGTGTGTGCAAAACCAGCTTTCTGGTTAAAAGGCATAAAGATCCTTGTGACTCTTGTTCTGAAGGCTTAAACGTATCTGCAATCACATCTGCAGTGCTAGGTAGGCCTTATTTCTCTAGCTCCTGACTTGTCCTGGATGCTGATTCAAATTACAATTAAACAAAGTGCCTCAAAAGCATACTGATAAAAACTGGCAGCATTATTTCTGCCTAGGCTGATAAACAGTACTTGAGTTTCCTTAAACTGTTCTACCACCCACCTCCCTTCAGCTATAAGTGGGATGTCATGGCAAAATGACAAGCATTCCCTCTTTAATACTTCTTCATGATGAACTGCTTCATATTTCCTTCTGAGGAAAAGTAAAATTCTTAAGTAGGAGAATTCCTTCAAGTTTTCTACACTCATGAAAGATAACCAAACCCCATCAGTATTTCATAATCTTCTCTTCGAAAATGGTGAAATGGTGACTTTGTGGTACGTTATACCGTGTCCATACCTCTCCTGGGTGAAATCTTCACTTATGGGCTTCCAGATCATGAAGCAAGGCACACAGATTGTGTAGTATTTGTGCTACAGGAATATGTGACATTACGAAGGATGTTATAAAATGTATTTGGGTATGTGATTTGTAACAAATAGTTGAACTAAGCTTTGTTTGCATAGCCAGCTATTTAGAAGGTAATTCGTCTGAGCAAAGCCTCCCTGCATTGCTGTGGGATTTTTTTAATAGATAGATGAGAGCAGGCAGCTCTCTCCTTTGCACACATCTACTATTCGCATTCCTGACCTCATTCCATGAGACTAGAGATCTTCTTATCAGACTCTTCTTATTTCCTAATCCTTCTGTGTTGAACAAGGCAAATCTTTCTCCCATAGTCTTCACGGATAACCTCTCTAGCAAATTCTTCTCAGAGGTTGTTAAATATCTGGAGCATGAAATTGTGTGGAGACTTTTGAAACAGAAGTGGAAATGTAAACTCAGCACAAGCATTATGGTCATGTGTTATGTGATTAAACTGTTTGATGTCTGTAATAAGGAACAAGGTAAACTTCAGATTAAGACCAGAATTTTATGACTGTTAAAACCAAGCAATTAGACAAGAAAATGTGGAATATTCCTTTGGAAAAACATCAGTCACTTTAACTACATGCATGTTTATTGTTGGTGCTTATCAATTCAATCACAGCATTGCAAAAGCCCATTAATCAGAAACTGATTTTTATATCACGCTTTATTTTCAGTGTCTAGGGTTTTTAAAAGATTTTTTTCTTGATGTTTTGGATTTTCTTTCTCTTCAAATCTTAATCTGTCCCTTATCCCTATTTTTTGCCTGTTTTTAAGAGTTTCCCTTATCTCTGCACACATCAATGCCATTTCTTGCTTTGAAAATGAATAATAGATATCTACTCTTTGAATACAACTTTATCAGCAGCTGTAGCTGCTTTTGAGCACATCTTAGGGTGATGCCATAAGTCTTCACTTGCTAGTAAGAAAGTAATGTAGAACTTTGCCTTGGTCAAAATGCATAGCATCTACTGTTTATTTCTCATCTAGTAGGGTTTTACACTGCCAGTGACCTAATATGTTTTTGAAAAATCCAAATATTAGTAAACTTTAGCTTTCAAAGATTAGAAACAAATAGCGTATTACAACTATTCACTCCAGAGAGTAAATATAGAAAGATTATAAAAGAGAAAATTTAAGCTTTTTACCTTTTCTGGAAAATACAGTTCTTCTCTTTGCTTTAATCTTCTGAAGCTCCTCTGCTTTAGGTGATTTTTAAAAAATAAAAATAACTGTCCATGTTTCAAAGGTCACTTGAATGAATATTTTTTCCATTTGTAAATTACCCTTCAGGTAACTTGCACCCCTTTAAACATCATGCAGATATTTCAATACTTTTGATAACTCTCACCAGTTAGATAGTCATTGTTATGGAGTACTGGAGATAGAGCAGAAAGAGAAATACCAGAGGAAGCATCTCATCATAATATGTACACATGCATATAAATCACAGTCCTGAGGAACCAGGAGCCATTCTTTAGTTTGGTGAGGCTTTTTTTGCTTTTTCAGAAATAAACACAGTTTACCCACATGAAAACTCAATAAATCCTTAAGCTTTCTGTGCTGAATTTCATCAGCCTTCTAGCCTGAACTGTCTGACCTCATAAAAATATTTCCCTCCCTGATTTTTTTTTGCCCTGTGCTTTGCCCTGTAGCCTTATCTCCATGTCCAAATTAATTTTGGGCATGTTCACAGAGCTGATTGAAGGCAGAATTGAACTTTGTTCCCTCTGAGAGCCAGCTGGCTGGAGGCCATCTCTGTCCACGTTGCAGTGCCTGAGCAGATGAGCTGTACTTCTCAGCAAGTCCCATTAAATGCATCCGAGCACCAGGCAGGCAGGGTCATGGCTTGCAGTTCAGAGACAGCTTGTGCCTGCCCAGCTCAGAGCTTTGGCCAGGAGAGCTCATGCCTGTGTGTCATTCCCTGGGCAGAAAGACCTTTATCTGCCCACCGTCTCCCTCCTTCTGGAGACTCAAACAAAGAAGGCATTTAATAATCTTCTGTACTTATCTGTACTAGCTGTTATTTGAATCCCTTTCTTATATTGTAATGTCTGCCTTTTACTGGAGTTTCTTTTTGGCTTACCTGATCACACATCATTGAAACCTTTTAATATGGCTCATCATGTGCTTTGCTAATTAAAACTCATGTTCTGTTTTAACTTTTTTGCTTTTATCTCCCTTGCACAGGGAGGCTTAGTCTCATCCTTAGTAGCCGATGCATTATTTTCTGCTTTTTCCATGATCTCCACATTTAGGTTGCACCTTTTTATCCTTCAGAAAATCCTTGGTCATCTCTGCCTCCTAGTGAGCTAAAGTGACAACATTTCACAGCACTGAAGATCATGTCCCCTTTCCCATATTCTGTTTAGTGCCCACACTGCCTTCACCACCAAAGTGCAAGTTTCAGTAAATTTAAAAGTGTTTTTTCACTAAATACTGAAAACATTATGCGGGCCACACATAGCTTTTCATTTATGTATGAAACAACAGTCCTCCTGTAACATCACTAACATATAGAATATATGGTATTTGTTCATAGCCTGTTGTGAAATGAATGCTGAAAGCAAATTTTGTGATTTTTCTCTGAGTCAGAAGATGGAATTTATTTTTTAATCTCAGCTGGGATGGGAGTATATGTAAGTTGTCAAGAGAAATCCTAAGTATTTATGAGGAGCTTTAATATGGATTTTGCAGCAAGTATGCCCACAACTGGAAGAGTTTCAGCAGGAGTGCTGCCTGAGTGGATATGGTTTCTATGTATTTAGTAACCCTCACTACATACCTTTTTCAGAAGCTCAGCTTGAACCTGTAAACAGAGATTAACCTTCCTGTTAGCAGAAAAATGATGCAGCTGTGCTTTTCTTCTTGGGCCTCTCTGGAGATACATTTCATGCCTCTAAGGAAAGACTGTTCTCCCTTCCTGAGTTTGTAAACTGTATATTTCAATGATGGTGACCTTTTGGTTTATATGAATAAAAATAAAAATAAATGTATTCAATTATTTTTATAGCTGCTTCTCCAAAACATGCAGAGTACTGCAATTCATTCTTTAGGGGTTCATCTTCTTTCCATTTGCGCTAGTATGTGCTTCTACTGGTCACTTTGATTTCAGTGGCACTGTGAAGGATGGTTGATCGGAGAATTAATTATTGCTTCTCCCTTACAAAGTACAAAACAGCTTGCAAGAAACACATCTTAGCCTTTGAAGTTAGTTTGTGATAGTTCCTTTTTTATCCTTTAGCTCCTTGCTGTTGCTTGATAAGTAGCAAGTTCTAAATTGCTTCTATTAAATTTGATGCATCGGTGTTACAATGCTAAGAGATTTTTCACAATATATCTTTAATTTGACAATTGGTGTGAATGTGTCACCCTTCAGCCCTGTTGGTTTCCAGATTAACATTAAAAAATTTCTGAAAGGAAATGGGCAGCAAAGAGTTTTCCATTTTTGCAGCTGGGAGATTTTTGAGAAATAAGAAATAGAGAGTAAAGCAGAAGGTTTTCCTGAAGAAGCACCTGTGTTTTGAAATACCACTCAAACCTGTTCACACATTTAATGAGTTTTATTCAACTGCTCAAATATTATATAATTCTTTGTATCTGTGTGTATGTGTTTATACAGCCACTCAGTCACAGAATATTCTGAGTTGGAAGGGACCCACAGGGATCATCGAGTCCAGCTCTTAAGTGAATGGCCTGTACAGGGATGAGGTGTTCTGTAAAAAATGTTATAATCAGTTACATTTTAACACAAAGTTGCTATTTTAAAAATGAAGTTATTTGTATGAAAAAATCCTATACAGTATTCTTCATTTGCTAGAAGTGAGTTCTTTTAACAATACATTTAGCACAGTTTTAATAAGTTTAGTGTTGAAGTAGTTTTTGGTACTTTTTTGTCTTTCCCTTAAAAAACAAATCACATTTTAAATCACAACTGGTAAACACTTATTAAAAAGTAGACTTTGATGTCTTTGTGAAAACAAGATGTTTTTAGTGGCATTTTTAAACAAATAACACCCAGGAAAGAGTATTGAATATTAATCTATGAATGAAAACTCTCAAAAATCAAGAACTGAATGAACCTCAAAGGATCTTCTGTGTTTGTACCTTCTAAACCTGATTCTCCAGGACATGTGAGAGGTGTATTTCTAGGGAAGACGTAAAAGACAACCTCACTACCTAGCCTTGTGGGTTTTGTTCCCCTAACTTCGAGAACAAAAAACCCCACTTTTTTTTTTTTTTAATGTTGTTCTGACACTAGTATGATAAACAGGTGTACAAATGTAATTTTCTGTTTTGATGCCTATTTCAAAAATGTCAAGTTAACAGTATAATAGGTGTACAAAAAATAGAAATTGTTTCTGAAAACCAGTAACAATCCAAGGACTGTATAATGCTTGCATTGTCTAACTTCAGTTTCCTACTTCTTTGTTTTGTCTATAGACACCCTATTTTTGGCCATCAAATTGTTGGGAGCCGGAAAACACAGACTATGGTCAGTGTAGAAATATTTCCTATTACTTTTGGAAATTATGCATTGTATTAATGAATGCATCAATGCCATCTGTCTTGTTTCACCATCCCACTGTTTAAAACATAATTATATGTCATGTAATTCCTGTGCAAGAGTTGCTGATATTGAAATGAATGTGTTGTTACCTTACTCAAAGTTTATCAGAAGTTGGTCAAAGTCATATTTTGGAGTAGATCTGAGGAGAAAAGAAAAAAACCCAAACCCCAAAATTCAAGACTCATCAAAACCTACCTTGCCATTTACATCCTCTGTTTGCTCCAGCAAGTGTAATTATTTACAGTGAGAGAATCTCAGTGAAGCAGAGGACAATTTATTGATGGTTGTGCAACCAGATTGAGACCCAAAGATGTGCCTAGTTTAGAGCTCTTATTTCTAATGTACACCATGTGGAAGGTTACTTATTATGAAAACTAATATGGTTCTGATATGAACTGTATTAGAAAATACCTTGTTTATTTGCCTGTGCCTTGGGGGTTTATTAATAAATTATATATTGTAATTACTGGTGTGTACTTGGACAGCAAAATCTGAAGATAATAGGTAGTAACATATTAGGAAAAAATCTCAATAGAAAATTAAAACTAAGTTAGGTGCCTCTGTACACCAAATAAAGACCTAATTTTTATAGAAAGTGGATCTATGAGCAGCCTCCTTTTCATTCTAGTCCAGACTGTAAGTACTGAGCCCATCTGAAGACCAGGTCACTTATTTAGGTAACTGAGCATGTACATGATAGGTTATGTTTTCAAAACCTCAGACCATGAAAGTCTCTTTTTACAGATTTTCAGAAATTTAGGTGAGTGCTCACTTGTAATTTGGATTCTATGCCCTTGGGAGCCAAAGACTCCAAAGGGGATGGATGGTTCCAATAGATGCTTCCTGCGTTTTTGGAGCAGAGAGAGTTTAGTTTCAAATACATTGCCAAATAAAGCAATTTTAAGCTGAGACTCTCAGCAGAGCTGAGTGTCTTCAAGGTAGAGTTTGAAAATGTGACAGTGTCCTCATCCTATTGGAGTGGAAAAATGTTCAATTTTTTACTGATATTTGAAGATGTCCAGTAAATAGTTATTGAAAGCTCCCAAGCAGGAAGGATTCTTACCACACATAAGTGTGCTTAGCCACTCCGTATGAGGAAGTTAGTCACTGAAGGAAAAATGACTGATTTACCATTTCTTACTTCAGTATAGTCCCCTAATATGTTAAAGATCAGCAAGTAATTATCTATGGTTTAAGAGACATTAAGTTGATCAGTTGTAATGTGTATCACGTTACTGGGGTGATTTTAATAAATATATGCTTAACATATCTGAATTTGAGATCAGGCTGAGAAAGTTTCTATTAATATCCTTTAGTCTAAAGTAGGAGACACTGACTTTCCTGTCACAGCTGATCAGTGGATTGGTCAGTGAATTATGAACCTTAGTCAGTAAATAGAAATCTTGTATAATCTGTCCAGGTTTTGCATGCCAGGAATACAGACTAAAGCTTGGAATCAATGCCTTTATCACACAGGGAGGTGCCTTTGTTGAACAGTAAATGTACTCATTTGAGAGCTTTTGAGATTTAAATATGTTTCAGTTGCTGAGTTAAGCTCTTTGATTGCAGAGGGAAGAAGGAAGGGGAAGCAAACCCTCCAATCCTGCTATGTCATTGCTCCTTCCATGTCATGACCAAAAGTGCAATCCTGTGAGAAACAGACCCACAGCTTCCCCATGCAACAGGGCCAGAGAATTGCACTGGAGCTACCAAAGGTGGCTGTGTCTCACCAGAACTGGATAATGCTAGGGCATTTGCAGGAAAATAAACTTTTGAGGCACCTTTTCAATACTGTTCTTATTAGGTTAACATCTGCTGAGTCCCAGAAATTAGCATTTTCCCTGTAAACAACGATGATCAGAGGAATACAGGAAAATCAAAATATTTAATAAAAATATTTAAGGAACCAAAACAAATCTAAAGTAGGTTTGAAACATTTTGAGAATATGAAAGGATAAATTTCACCTCAAATATATGCCAAATAGGTTCTGCAGATTTTCGCAGTAATTTTTACTTCCTGGAAAATATAGTAAATATAATTTATGTTATTACAGATATGCAAATGTACTTCATACTTATCATGCATTATGCTGCCGTGCAGTGCTACCAATTTCATGGACTTGTCCTGAACAAGATTGAAACTGCTCCCTCTAAAACGAATGACTGTGGCAGGCATTAGAAGTCACTCAAGACTAGCAAAAAGTAAACTCCCACTGTAATCTTCCTTGATCAAAGTTATTAACAAAGCAAATCACTTTCTTTGGCATTAACCTAATTTTACAAGCCTTTGAAAATACTCTAGAATTTTATTTTAATTTAAAAATTAATCCCAACCATTCATCTTTACTCACCCGTAGCTGGGCTACTGTCCAGAATGTAGCACACTGCCAGGAAAATAATTTATCTTAAACAAGAAATTAAATGAGATTGACATACTGTATGTTAGTTTATTACCAGAATTAACTAAGAAAGAAAATAATCCTTACATATTTGTATATGTTAATACCTTCTCTAAAATATAATTTGATCTACGTGAGCTTGTAATATCAAATATTTGCTTTAAAAAAAATTTTTCTGTAGAAAGTGTAACTGAAAAAGATACAAAGAATCTTCCAATATGTCAAAAAAACAGACACACATTCTCATAATAAAGCTGTAGTGCAATGCTATGTCATGGTGGCAAAAACAGGGCTTAGAATAATTTAATTTATGTCAAAATGGAAAATAGCCGTTTGATTGTAATTTCCAAAATATTGGCTATGATCATTCCGAGGTTACTGAGAAACTGCTAATTTTCATAAAGCACTGAAAATCTCCCTCCTTTTTCTTGAAAATGATGCTTGAAAGTGTTGTCAAGAGGGATTCCTCAAATTGCAAATAATTTTTACAAAGGAAGGTCCTTAAGTTCCATCTGTTGAAGTCCCATATGTCTTGGAGTCCACCCAGGCAGGACATGTTGTTCTTTGTAGAATGCCATTGGTTTTAGTGTGATTATGTTAGTGAAACTAAGTAATAATAATAATAATAATAATAATAACTAGTATTATTAAGGCCAGTGTAGTTCAAACAACTTTGTTTTTCCTGTGATAGTTAAGTCACGTTCCTGAATTATGATTAGGTTTTGTGACAAATAGAATTGGATCTCAATTCAGAAAATCTGGCTCTTGAAATGAACACAGCTAGTGGCTGAGCATGTGACATGCTTGTAATTATCTTCTCTTTTCTTACAGATATAATTTTGTAACTGACAGATTTTTCTTTCATTTTTTTTTATTCTTTAGGCTTAATTTAACTTAATTTTGACAATGTAAGAAGCTTATAAGAATTTCAGATGTATAAAATATGAAGAATTAGTAATTTTTACTCAATGTAAGAGGCTTATAAGAATTTCAGATGTATAAAATATGAAGAATTAGTAATTTTTACTCATTTTCTTTAGTGAACTTCTGCTGATGGTTAGACTTAAAAGTATCTGTGACATATCAGACTTTTTCTTACAGTTAAATGCATAATAAAAAAAAAGGGAAATATGCTCAAAGGAGAGAAAGAATAAAATTTAGGAAGTGCCACAGTCACGTACAGTCTTAGGAAGGTTTGGACTCATACTAGAAGACAAAAAGTCAACTGCATCTATGTAGTGGCAACAGGATGTTGTTTGAGCATTGTAATTTTTTTGTGTGCATTTCTCTCAAATGAGTTAAAAATGGAGGAGGACTGCAGAATATTGGTGTTATGGAGAATACAGTAAGTAACTGATAACACAACATGATTTTAAGAGCACTCGCCCATGTGATCTTTAAATGATACTAAGTTAGACTATTTTTTTGCATACTCAAAGCAAATTCTCAAATTCTGCTGCTGTGATGAAGGACAAGTTTTGAAAATGTAACATATTTTCAGTAGCCTTCCAGGTAAAGTCATGTAGTGCAAAGGCAGTCTCCTAGGAAATTAGAGCAATCACAGGTGTTGGGGGAAGTCTTAATTAATTGCTCTCTTTAAAAGTGTAAGATACCTGTCTGCATAAGTGCTGCAGTTCTTCAGATAGTCATGACTGTTATCTATCCTGTGTTACAGTAAAATGAAGTAGCCATTTACTTTTGCTGCGTCAAAGCTGTTTCATTATTATTCTCCAGCATTTTTAAGAAAGCACAAGACCCTCCTTATTAAATTTACTTGATAATCAGCTAACAAGTCAGTGTGAACAACACTTCCTTCCTTATGATACTTTCTTCTCACTTAAACTGACAGAGACTTCTCTGTGTTCTCCCTCTGCTTCTCTGTTCTGAACATGAGCCATTTCCCCTGGCTCATTTCCCTCTTCTCTCCCAAACTTGCAGTAACGCTAAAAAGTACATAGTGCACAAAAAGTAATTGCAATCATGTATCATGTTTTTCACATGTTGAAAATTTTCATATAATTTTCTCTTATGAGTCTATTGCTTACTTATTTTACATGCTTAGCTTCAAATTCCTCTATGAAAATTTGAGTAGTCCAGGAATTTTCTCTCTGATTTGTCTTTCTGTACCCTTTAGCATAGAGTGACTGTTTGGAAGGAGAACTGTACAGAGAATGCATTATATGTTTTCTTTGCCCAAATGCACAGGAAGGATTTCCTTGGCAACAGCTTATTAGTAAACAATTTGTGTTTGAGAAATACTGATCCCTGTTGCTTACCTGAACTCGGCTGGAGCACTGTGTGTGCTCAGCATCTCTGGAAATCCACTCATGACTATGAGTCAACAGCTTGGGGCAAAACTGGTAGCAGAGAAGCACTTTTGATACAAATTGTCATGTATAAAAAAAAAATTATTTGTTAAAATTCATGCCATGAGACTTTATGAAGAATATGTAAATAGTTTCTGGAGAGCTCTGCCGTTCTATAATCTGAAATCTTGATTCTCAGTTCCCATTTTTTCAACAGCTGATGTCAGTGTGTCAGTAATGACTCCTGCAAGCAATTCTTTTAAATCCCTAATACAGATCCTTCAATTAAGGATCTGTCTCTCAAAATTTTCTGGATTTCTAGGTGTAGTAAGCAACAGACTTTTCCCACCAGAACTCAAGTAACATACTAAATTGTTGCTAAGACTGGGTTGTGACCCCTTAAGTGAATGACTTGCCTTTAGGAAGCTACATATACAGAATATATTGACTAAGACCTTGGTGGCAGGACTAAGTGAGGAATACAGTCTACCAAGAATAACAGCCTCTCAAGAAAAGTGTGGCTGGTGCCAGTGCTTGCTATGCGTAAAATTTGATCTGGGCAGAACCAAATCAAATGTGCTTTAGGAAAGACATTTACATTACCAGAAAGGTGGAAGAGGTGACCTACAGTATTTTTTCCCGCTCTGAATTCATATACCATTATATTTCTCTGCAGAGATATATTATTTACTCATTAGAAGCTATCTCTGTCATGTAAATGATGAAAGTCTCACTTCAACAAGCATGGCCTGAATTTTGTTCTGATCCTTGCTAATTCTGACATTGACAAACCACTGCAATGAAGGCTCTTTAACCAGGAGGCATTCCCTGATAATGCTTTCCAGTCATCTCACCACTTCAGAGTTTCGTGCTTACCTGAAATATTCTTTCCAAAAAAGTGTAACTTATTCTCATAATATGAGGAGCATGGAAAATGTGTTAGGCTGACGCATTTGTATGCACACATAAGAAAGGGTAACTGATCCAGGCACATGTTTCTGCAGTACTGTTTTAAAAGCATTGATAATTGCATCTAGGTCCCCTATAAATAGAAATAAAATTTCTTATCAAAATTCTGAGATTCATAAACATAACTTGGAATTTTCTGAATTGCTTTCAAGTTACTATGTTTAGTAAATGAAAGAGTTTTCACAGAATACCATGAGTTGGAAGGGAATCACAGGGATCCTTGAAGTCCAACTCCTGGCTCTGCACAGGACACCCCGAGAATCTCACCATGTGCCTGAGAGTATTGTCCAAATGCTGCTTAGATTCTGACAGTCTTGGTGCAGGGACCACTTCCCTGGGTAGGCTGTTCCAGTGCCCATCCACCCTCTAAGGGAAGAACCTTTTTCTAACAACCAACCTGAACCTCCCCTGACAGATCTTAAGGCCTTGTCACAGATCACTACAGAGAGTAGAGATCAGTGCCTGCCCCTCCTCTTCCCCTGACAAGGAAGCTGTGGACTGCAATGAGATCTCCCCTAAGTCTTCTCTTTTCTAGGCTGAAAAGCCAAGGGACCTCAGCCCCTCCACATATGACTTCCCCTCATCCCATTACCACGAGTGACCCAGATTAGAAAGGTGTGAAGGAAGCAATGTTGGTGTGCTGCTGATCACCATGGAATGTCCTCTCCAGCACCAGTGTCCCTGGAGCTGTGGGCTCTGTGGCTATTTGAATGTTAACCCTAATGGAATCGTGGTGCTGAGGCTGAGGTCCCCATCACCATGGGTAGCCCAGGTTAGAAGAGTGTGGAGGCAGCAATGCTGGCACTCTGACATGCTCTACTTCCCATGCCTCTTCAAGCCCTGTTGTCCCTGGAGATGACTCTGACTCTCTGAAAATGTAACCATAATGGCAAATTGAAAGTGTTATGATAATATCAAGAAACATGAAATAGTTCAATGGATGCAATTTTAAATTTTATTTAATGACTGGATATTCTTTGTCTGATCCTATAGCTCATGTAGCTTTGGTGACCTTTCTTCCATACTAATTTTTGTCACTCTGCAGGATTTTCCAGGGCCATCATCATCTGGGGACTTCTGTATGTTGAAGACAAATTTGTCTTTTTCTAGTTCTTGATCTCTTTGGTGCTTTGAAATTTGGTTTCTTTCTTGGCCTTGGTTTATGTAAGAAAGTCCTCTGCTCATGTAAATCTATAATCAAATTGCTTTCCTGAAATGTTACGGGAGAAAACAGGATCAAAGAGTAAAGAGTAGAGAAGAGGAGAAGTGTTTCATAAGTTAAGGTTTTGATGATTTGGCAGTTTAATATACATAAAACTGATCATGGTCTTCCTTCCAACTTAACGTTATTAACATTTATGAAAGAGTGTGGTTCTTTTATAGATACACAGGGCTCTGTGGTGACCCATTTATCCACCCCAGAATTGTAATAATGTTTTTAAGACTAAGTGGAACTCAATAGCTGTTGCTAAGGGCAATTTTTTTTTTCTATTGACTAAAAGCAGAAGTGACCTAAAGATGGTATGAAATAGCCCTAGAAATCCTAACATTTAAATAAGGGAATTAATTTCATGCTTTACATCCTGCAGTCATGTTTTGTGCTGATTGTCCTGTAATTCCCCATCTGAAGCAGGCACTTCAGGGGAGAACTGTCTGCCTGCAGGGCACTTTGAAACCCTTAGGCCTTACAGTACTTGCTATTTTCTTTGCTCTTTAGATACAGACTAGGCTTGTACACACTGACTGTGAAAACATAATTTTGACTCGGGGAGTATGTAAATTTAACCTGGCCTCAGTGGAAATAATGAGCATTCACTGAAAGCACACCCACTGTCTGGGGTGAATCAAGCTGCGATACCCCTGGCACTGGGACAATTATGGAAGGAGCTCGTGTACATGGTAGTGGGTGTGTAGGTGCCATAGTCCATGGTCTTCAGAGGCCCAGTTAAACTTCCATTGAATTTAGCTGTGGCCTTTGCTCCACTGTGGCAAAAGGGAAGATTTACCCCTGTTTAGCAACAAAATAAAATTCCTCAGTGTAGGTTTTGGGTGAAAGTTCTGTGTTTGGTTTTTTGGGGTCTTTTGAGTAAGCATGTATAATATAATGTGTACTCTGTCCAGTTTCTTGAGTCTAGAATGAAGCCTGTCATAATCTCTACGATCTTATCTAAAGAAAAAATCTGTAGAGGTTTCTTAGACACTTTCAAGTACAAGTGAGCAGTCAAGAATAGGAAACAAAGGTATCTAACCATGAAAATGATTTTTTTGGGTGTAACAGTTTAAAAACTTGCAAGAGGGAAAACACAGACATCCTCTTTATGCAACTCTGGCTTTTCGGTCTCACTTGAAACTCTCAGATTGCCCACATTTTGTGAATGCCTGAATAGAATTTTCAAGAGCTAATAGACTGTATTTACTGCACAGCTACTGAAGTGTGTTTCAATACTGGTTTGTTGTTCAAATACCCATTTATAAACATCACTGACCATCTTTCATTATCAAATGTTACAAATTAATATGGCCTTTAAAATTATTGGCGAATCTGTTCTCTCATGATAATCAGTCACTTCTAAAGCATAAGCTATAGCATCTAATATATAATTCAGTTTAGTAGAGGCAATTATGTTGATTGCAAAATCCATCAGAATACACTGGCTCCAAAAATAAGAGTGTATAAGGCAGTCCATATTTAGCAAATTGAGGTTATTAATCAGACCCTGTTCCTTGCATATCATTCATCCCCATGGTGAGCATTTTTCAGCACCCTTGTCAGGGAGCGGCAAGAGCGGGCAGCTCTGCAAGGGAAGGTGAGCAAGAACTGAGGTTGGCAACAGTGCAGGCAGGAGCAAGGCAGCAGCATGGGTAGGCTACAGGGCTGGTTGGAGATCTATCTACAACACAGCTCAAGCCTGTGCCAGGGGGAGTAGCTGGGCTTGAGCACAATTTCAGGGCACAGGCCTCGGTGGAGGCCCTAGATGGGCTGCTCGGTGCAATCACAGCTCCCTGGTGTACTGAGGACCAGGACCTTTGCGGGATAGATAAATAGAGAACTATATATGGAAATAGAGGAGCTTTTAGTTGGAGACCCTTTCTGCAGGCTGTACTTCTTATGAATCTGTAAAAACACTGTCAACATGTGGGATTAGAAAGCAGACACTGTAATTTGCTGAAATTCTGGGAGATCCTGACTCTGCTTTGAGAGGGAAGGTGATTGACATCGTCCAAGTCAGGCTACTGGACACATGCAGTTACTTCACGCGGGATTTGGTGCAGAAAAGGAGTGGTGCCTGTGAAAGATGGGAGTATCCATACTTCAAATATCATTGTCCTAAAAGTCAGAATAACAAAACCTCATTACGCTGTATCTTCAAATGATATGGCTTAAAATGAGGTTGATTTTCACATTCTTGCTACTGAATTTTTTACAGATAATATGCTACTGAATTTTTTACAGATAAGCCAAATAATATGATAGCAAGAGTACAAACTGGTGAACACAAATTCCTGAGCTGCTGCCAGCTTTTCATGGCAGTTAGCTCTTAAATAGAGGGTCGAACATGCACTTTTATAAGGATGGAATTGTTAGCACATAGCAATAGCAGTAAATTGAGTCAGAGTAGGAATGTCCTCCAGCACTGTTTTCTTCTACACTAGAGGATATGCTACACTTCCCACAATACTAAACCTTCCTTGAGCATATTCTGCCTTACCCACGGTGGCACATAGAATCATTTCTGACATAAAGAATCCAAGACACAGGTGTTATAACCATTAGGCTCCTCTGAAGGGAAAGGAATCTGGATATTTCAGATGAAAAAAAAGGGTCTGAGGGATGAACATGATTTTTTGAGTCTTGGCCAAGTTATGCTCATAATGAAAACCAAACATCTTTATATGAACTGTTTACTATGGATTGGGAGCAAAGAGGGTCATTAAAAGAACCCTGCAGGGAAAATAACTGCAGTAGAGTTACACAGTGGAGACACAGTATTAAATTAATAATGTGTCAAGCTGATTTGTCTCCTGATGACCCAGTGGTTATTTCTCCAGTATTGAAATCTCTGTTATCTGAAGATACTTTTTTTGATGAAACCTATCCTGACAGAAAGATGAGCAGGCAGCTACCTCTGAAACAACAATTTTTGTAGGAGGTAGCAGGAAATATAATCCCAAAATTTGCCCACAATGGGACTCAAGGAAGAGCTAAACTAACTAAAAGTGCCTGTACTGGGACTATGAGGATGTGGTTTAAAAGTCTTGATCCAGTGCAGGAACTGGGAGCTTGTTTTGTTTCTGTTCAAATGGTATTAGATTGGTAGACAAAATTTGACCCCTGGAATTCTCTGAACTGTCTACACATTTATATAAGGTATGTATTTTATTGCTAATATTTACAAGGGTTTTTTGGGATTTTTTTTTTCTTGTTCGACAAAATAACCAATTTTGAAGGAAAAGAGGAAAATGCTTCACTGTAAAAAAAGCTAAATGAAAAAGACCATCTCTCCAAGAATCTCTTACCACTGTACTGATTGTGAATGCAACCTAGGTACAAAAGGTCCAAAATTCATCCCTTCATCTTTTTGTGACGTTTCAGCATGCATGCCAGTGCATTAGTGTAAGTGTATAATTGTATTAAAATGCATGAAAGCTATAGAAGGTATCTGTCTGCTGTGTGTGACATGGGCATATATCTGTCTTTTTATATTTTGTAAACACAGAAACTGCTTTGGAACCAGAGGGTATATGGGGGTGCAGAGAATAGAGAAAGAGACCACGGCTTCTTATGAGAGTGGAAAGTGAAATATTCTAAAAGAAAATAGACCAAATAACACAAACAAAAAGAGGAGGGCAAGAAAAGAAAAAAATTGCATTAAAATGTAGCTTCATTTTACATCACGTAAGACCTTTAATTGCAGGTAGAAGTGCTTGTAATCAATTAAACTAAAAGAACATTCACTGGACTGGGTGTGCATGCATTTGCAGGTGACATGTCAGGAATAAATATTTCCATGGAATCTTAAATTATATTTGGATTGACTACCTTAATACTCAAAGCTATATCTAAAACGAGTGCCTCCTTCTTCCTAGTTAGGAAGAATTAAGTTCCTATGTGAAGTTATTTCACAGAGAGGCTTTGCTCCTGTAGCAGACAAGCTGGCAGTCAGGGAGCAGGAACATTCCTAAGCACAAGCAGTAATTATGGGCCCCTTTTGCTGCTTATAGAGACAACAGATAAGTTAAGGATTTCTTACCTACACTGATCAAAAGATACATCCATCTAACACATGAGCAGTGCTCTGAAGTAATGAAGTGGGTAAATATTGCACAATTAGGAATTGTGCTGCACTCATTGTCTCCCTGGTGGGGGAAACTGTATAATACTCAGAGTTGTTTCTGAAGTATTTGCTGCTAAATAAACTCTGTTGGAAATGAACTTCAGCATTTTATTATCAAAGATCCTGCTCTGTCTGAATGAAGTGCAGGCAGAACAGGTCTCCTGAAGGATTTTTGGATGTAGAAAATAAATGAAAGATTTTTTTTCTCATATCTAGTAGATGACACAATTTTTTTCATATTTTGGTCTCATATTATATTCTGGTTTAAATATTGGTTATAGCAGACTAATCTGTATGAGACATGAATTTTATCTGGAATTATTTTTTAGCTAAAATCTTCTTAGGTTGAAAGTTTGTGTTTTCTAAATATAGAGTAAAAATAAATAAAACCATGTATTCATGTTCTTAAAAACCTGTTTGACTAATACAGCAGCAGCTCCTGCTAAAACTCTTGTGCATTATGGTTTATACACACACAGTTTGAAAAATGTTTTGCCATTTTTCTTTAATGTGCTAGTTCCCTGTCCATTAAAAACCCTGACCTCAAGTACCTCATGCATTTTACATATGATGTGTTGCATAAAGCAGATTTTATTATTATTTAATGAACCTCTGTATCTGATCCATCATTTCAGTTGCAATACTGGTAGGTAGCATTGAGCCCATGTTTAAAGCTTTTTAGGAAAAGGGACACATCAAACCGAAAAAAGCTAGCTTTAAACCAGATATGAAGCCTTCATTTCTGATCTGCTGTGTTTGTGAGATAGTAGCAAATTCTGTGTTAATTTTTTCTTTTCCAGCTGTTTACCTCTGCAAGCGGACAATGCAAAACAAAGCAAGGCTAGAACTAGCAGACTATGAAGCTGTAAGTACCTGGCAAAAAGTAAATTTTTCTGCTGGGCCTAATGAGCCCGTGAAATAATGTTAAGCATGAGAACTACAGGCATTATATGTGAAAATTTATTAGTTATCCAGTTCTTCCAGCTTATGGGTCTAACACTGCTGAGTAGTTTTAAATGGTGTTTGCGAGACTATAGTGATGGCTAACTGGACAAATGTTGAGATTACAGTCCATCTCTAATCTTACTCTGCTCAGATCACCATGCCAGGATCATAAATAACTTCACAAATCCCAGGTACACCATTAGTGTCTGGAAGCAGTTGTTCTCTACACCATTTAAGGTTTGAATGAAGGATCTCTGACAATATTTTCAAAACCTCTTGATAGGTGTAGAAATATGAATCTCATTCTTTATAAGTGATGCTGACACTTGAGCCTTTTCCCATCAGCTAGATGAGAGGCAAAGAGGGTCAGACTACAGGCATTCCTACTCCCTGATGGTTGTGCTGTGCCTCAGGCAAGGTAAGATAATGGGGGCCAGGAAGAGCCTGAAAAAGAGGGAGTTTGATTAGCTGATGAGGATGGCATTCGATAAGGAGAGAGATGTCTTGAGTTCCAACTCTACCCCCAAAAAGTTCCTGAATTTTTCATGAACATGTCAACATAAAATTCTCAAACAGCCCTGGCTCTGAGCTGAGAGCTGTCCAGCTGTGCTGCTGTGACCTGATAGCAGGGTAGTCAGCCAGGCCTCTCAACACACCAAATACTCCAGCCACAGCACCATGCTGACATGCTGTATTGCTTCTTCTGGCACAAGCTTGTTTTTCAGTGTACTGCGCGGTGGGATATGCATAATTTTATACTTACATGCCTTAGAAAAGTCCCTTTCAGTGTACAATCCATGAGAGCCTTTACTGGTATTGGCAAGATCTCTAGAAAGTCTGCTCTTCTCTTTCTGTAGTCTTCATTTTCAGTGCGTATGGCACAGAGGTACATTTGCAATGCAAAGAAATATAGTAAAAACAACACATTTTTTGTTAAGAAGACTGCATACTACTGCTGTTAAGCTGGGGAGAGATTGAAAAAGCTCTCTTGGAGACAGTGAAAATGTTCCAGCATCAATGGAAGAAAGAATTTTGCAAAGATTTTATAAATGTTCTTCCTGTTATTAGTAGGATAGATACATTTCCTGTACAGTATTGAAGAACTATAGTCTGCATTTTTAAAAATGAGGATAGCTGTGGAGGTTTGGCTATGCTACCAAAAATGGCAGCCAAAATTGTTCAGTGGAAACCATTTGCATGGATAACTGATGAGGAATTGTTGTGTGGATCATCCAGTATGGAGATAACTGCTGTTTTCTTTCATTATTACATACTTTCAAAACAAAGATGTTTCTTTGTACTATTTCAGAATTCCTAAGGCAGCACCCAATATATAAAAATGTTTCAGAAATCCCACGTTCTACTGAAGAATGCATCTACCCTTTTTATCAGAGTTTCAAAACTAAAATAGTCGAGGCATTCAAAAGTATTCCATCTCATTTGGTGTCAAGAAAAACTTTATATCAGATAAGTAAGGTCCACTTACACTGACACAAATATCGTGACTTGTATTATATCTCAGTGAGGGGGATGCGAGGGGAGGAGGGAAAGATGAAGCCAGAAGCTATTAAAGAGTAAATAACTTGTAACCTAACCCACTAAAATTGTGATGTATTTTCAGGAGAGTTTGGCCAGGCTACAGCGAGCATTTGCTCGGAAATGGGAGTTTATTTTTATGCAAGCTGAAGCACAAGCAAAGTAAGTTCCTTTGGAGATGAGCATTTTTCATTCTGCATGCTTTTTGAAGGGGGGGAAAGTGGTTGGACACTTTTTATGTTTAAAATTACTGTCATCAACACTGTTTCTTTTAAATATCCTATGACATTGACAGGGTTGACAAGAAGAGAGACAAGATAGAGAGGAAGATTCTTGACAGTCAGGAGCGGGCATTTTGGGATGTGCACCGTCCGGTGGTGAGTGCTGGTGGGGCTGCTGGCTCTGTGAGCAGGGCCACTGATAAATGTCAGCCATTGTGGAGCTTTGAGGTAGCCTGGGGACAAGTAAAAGAGCAGTAGGGTGAGGGGTTGGGGCTTGCTTCCCTTTTTTTAGGATCTAGAGTTTATATGAATCTGTTATTGTAGACTGCAGATGTGTGTGCATCCAATTCATGATTTTCAGTGAATAGATGTGTTGTGCCTGATTTCTTGAATCAGAAGGTACCTGTCTTTGACTATTATCATCTCAAAGGTTTCCTAAGGTATGAGTCATACAACCAAAATTATCAGCATAACTAAAAATACCCTTAGATAATTCTGACTTGTTTTTTTCAGTCTGCTTTTTTGCTTGCTAAGCCTTTCAACTTCACTCTAGTTTTGTTTCCAAGCTATTTTTGAAGTACACAAAGGTTAGATATCGGCTTTGAGCTGTGGGAGTCACACACTGTCTAAACAAGATTTATCTGAGTTCTTTGTCAAAGTCCATCTGAATCAAAACTTTAAAAAAGAAAGGTTCTTACATAGTCAACTACCTTGAGTGCTACAATTGTGAGACAGAATGTCAATTCTTACAATAATTCCAATTAAACTGTACTCTTTTTTTTGCTTTACTACAGAGCAGTATCGGTTTCCCTTACCTAGAGTTAAACTTTCATTTACCGTGCATCGGGTTTGATATCATTACCAATGAAATCGTACGCGGACTGTATCTTTGACACTGGGATAAGCTACTTTTAGTGGGGGAAGTAAAATTAGATGATGATATGTGTAGAAGAGTAGAATGCAATGAGAAAGTTTAAATAAAAAATAGTGAACTTGAACATTGTCAGCTTACATTTGTGACTGTGGAACTGAAGCCGTCATAGAAGAAAGGGATTTTTAGGTAGGATTTAGAATGTCAGGTAGAGAAAATCATTTCATGTTAAAGATTCCAACCACAGGCAATAGATGCAAGAAGACTGGGACATTATTGTCTAATCACTGACAAAAAATAAGGAAGGAGAACAGAAAGAAATTTTCCATCTGATGTAGATTGGAGCTACATAGGGAATAGACACAAAGTATCTGTGGACCTGAGACCTGTGAAGGCACAGAGAGCTTTTATATTTGCAGAAATGGATGTAAAGGTTTTGAATCTGAGAATGAGATGTAATTTTCAGGTTTGGAAGAGATGAATTGTTGAAGCTTCAAGAGAGTTAAAGGGACCAGGACAAGAGGAAATTGAATCTGATTAAGAGCTTTGGCTGAACTGTGGATAAATCTGCCTGGTCCAGCAGATGTTTTTAATCTGGCTGTAAACATGCCTAGGAAATATCAGAGGCAAAAGACTGGCTTACAGTCAGCAATGTAGGCTCCTGGCTTTAGAAGATATAAATAGATGAATGGAGAGGTTCATACTTTGGCTAAACTGCTCCTCTCAAGAGTCATTGAAATAATATTTTTGAAAACATCGTTATGAATTTACTGTCACAGTAAAAGCCAGAAGCTTCTTTTGAAAAGAATAAAAGATAAAACACAAACAGACTGAAAAGAGGAAGGTGATGCTAGAGCTACTTACAATTTGTGGTGGCTTTTCAAGCCCCCAAAAGCCCTCCCAAAAACTTATAGAAATGCTACTGGAACTCTGGAGAGCTAAATTTTTTAAACTGTTTTTAAAGGTAATGTTTGAATGAGAATCTGTATATAATGCTTATTTTTAATTACAGTTTTTCACCTTTTGATGAAAGTTCAGAGGCTAGGGGTAGCGACAACATAGTTCGAAATCTACCCCAATGTAATTTTTTTTTTTTTACTGAAAATGAGTTTTGAGGATCAAATGTTTCATTATTTTTGTTTGGTTGGTTGATTGGTTTTAAGGTGAGTAAATAAATATTTTTTCAAGGTATTCTTGCAGGTGTCCTGGTCCTTAGTGGCTGTATTTGTTACCTACCCAGCTACAGTGCTGATACAGAAGCTTTACATGTAAAATATAATCTATGAATATTACCTTTGCATTGTATTTCAACTTTAAGTTGATGAAAGGGGCAGAAGAGGGAAGCAAGCCGTCATTCCTAAAGGACAGTGCAGCAGGGCACTACAAGAATGGGAAGTATGAGAACAGCTGCATGGGCAGTGAAACCAGGAGAGTGGTGATGGAGAAAAAGAGCATGATTTGGGTATCAGAAATGTCACGTGACTCATAAGTTTAAAATAAAAGAAATGAACCAAGGTTTGACATGAAAGAGGATTTGGCTCAAAAAACACTGTTGTTTCATATTTCCCAAATCACAGTCAACCCTGAAGGTGATTACAGAAGTTCTAGAAGATTTGTGCCGCAGTCTAAGGGACAGAAATTCTTGAAAGTCATTATCATGGTTACTTTTGATTGGCTGGCCCATAATTTTTTCCTAGGTTTTTAGACTGAGATGATGCTTGGAGATGAGCCAGAGAAATTGGATTTGGAAAGTTTTCTTCAAATAATCATCTATTCCTCAATTTTCTTCTGAGTCACAGTTAAGAGAACAGCTTTGTTATCTCATTGTTTCGTTTCCATTCCAATATTTATTTAATTGCAGTTTCCCTGTGGGGATGGGGGTTTTTTTGGTGTTTTGGGGAGACTGAGGTTTGTTATGTTTATTTCAGGGTATGTGGAGTGCAGTCTTGTAATTTCTGTAAATCCCAGTTTCTGCTTTATGTAGAAAGATCTTGGCTTGCAGTTAAAAAGAGTATGGCTGAGCTTCAGCTTTAGACACTGCAGCCTGCAGAGACATTCCCAAACAAGTTTTAATTTTACTAGTTCAGATACCAGCCATAGTAAAACCATGGAAATTTGTGTCAGGGAGAGCTGTATAAACTCCCTTGCAATCCTGACATCAGGCCTAGGATAAAGTCCATGCCGTTATTTATAAGGTAGAGGCAGTATCTGGCATAGGTCTGAGATTAGTATTATTCACATATAGTGATGCATTTCTCTTTTTGATGGCAGAGTAAACATATTGTAAAAGTCTTTCTCTTCTTTCCACCTGCCTAGAAAGTGTATTATTTTCATAATTTTGAAACTTCTATTGATAACAGACTGTGGAAATAAGCAAAAATTGGTTAGGAGGATTAAGGTGTTAGTCAAAAACAATAACAAATCAAGCTAAATTGGGGAAGTGAGTTACTTCCAGAGAAAGAAATTGAGAAGCTGCTTTTGTTCAAAAAGAAATGTCATGCTCCTTATTAAAGTCTTTGAAAGAGAACTTGTTTCAGCTTTCCTGAATTATCATCTCTTTTTAAACCCCATAATCTTACACTTGTTGAAAAGGGAAAAACAAGTACTAAAGCAGTAAATCCTCTGAAACATTCTCAAACCCACGCCAAATATAGTCAGAGCAAAGTAGCTGTGGCTTGCTGTAAAATTAACTCTTTTAGGTAACAAGCAAGATGGCTGATGTCTTGCTGTTACAAATGATTCACTTTTCTTCCTGAGTTACGCATTCATGCAATAAAAAAGGCGTTTTGGATACTTGCTGAGATTCAGATTAATTCAGAAGATAATGAGGGAAGTATCCTTTTCTTCTGTTATCCTTTTCTTCTGAAAGTCACCTGTATGCTTTGTAACCGTAATAAGTTAAAAAAATAATTCATTTTCTCCAATGCATCTCTGACCTTTGCCCTCAGTCAGGGTGTTGGTTGTATTACAGTCACATTTAGCAGGTTTGTGTGCAGTTGTTTTTAAAATGAAGATGGGAAATGTGTAACATTCCTCTGTGTGTTCCTCTCCAAGTTTTAAACACTGTCTATGGTTTAGTCATAGTGTGATTTGATAAAGCATGAGCATGAGTCAAAGTGTGAGCCAGTTCTTCCACTCTGCCATTTATAACTTGGTTAAACCAAGTCCACAGTACTTCTCTTCCCATTGCCATTACTGGTTTGCTGAATAATGGTGATTATTTTGGTTCTTTGGGAAAAAAATTGATATAAAATATTGATAAGGGTCAGACTTGATGACCTTAAAGGTCTATTCCAACCTAGATGATTCTTTGATTTTATGAAAAACAACAGCAATATTTGTGTGATTTAATACAGGACAGCAAAGTATCTGGGGTGAGTATTTCTAGTAAGGACAGCAGTAATATAGGGTGGGTTTAAGATAATGTTGTTGTAAAATTCAGAAGTATGTATCATTTCTGGATTTGGGTGGTTCTTGCCATTCTTTCCTAACACTAAACTAGGAAAACAGTGTTCTTCAAATGTTGCAG
This sequence comes from Corvus kubaryi, assembly GCF_017639235.1. Taxonomy (NCBI): domain Eukaryota; kingdom Metazoa; phylum Chordata; class Aves; order Passeriformes; family Corvidae; genus Corvus; species Corvus kubaryi. The sequence continues at coordinate 189,964 of NW_024582081.1, forward strand.
AATGGTGAGAGGATCAGGGACATGGATTATTGATAAAGGGAACAAATCAATAACAAAGCTGTACAAGCAAGAGCCTGCAAGTAAAGGCCTGCATGAGAAAAAGCCTCCATGAGAAAATCCCTGCGTGAGAAACAGGCCTGAGAACAAAAAGGGAGTTTTAAGGAGGTACAGTCCTGTGCTGATAAGATATACTGACCATGAGAAGGGAGGAAGATTTTTGATCTCTCAAGTCAAAACATAAATAATAGAAGCTTGCCAAATGTAGTCTTTTATCTAACCGAATTATGTAGAAGTAAGAATGTGCTTTTGTAAGCTTAAACCAATCAAGAACTGACAAGCGTATATACTGATACTATATAAGTGCCTCTGTATTGCCAATAAACGAAGTTTGCTTTATCAATCACATGGATTGTCTGCATGGCTTCCCCCACCCGGAAGTTGGCATTCAAATATTTTAAACTTTGTCACACATCCCACACCTTTTGCTTCTCTCTCTTTTTATGACATTCTATGTCCATTAATTTAATTTTCTCTGTTTATATTTTTAAATTGTATTTTATGTGATCTGAACATGACCCTTCACATTTGACCTATATGCAAAATGCATATTGGTTAGTGGAACTTTATGAGATGTTGAAGGCCAGGCAGTGGGTTCTTTTGAATTTTAATGATTTTTTCATTATTTCATCATTTCATCATTTTCAAGATCAGCCTCAGAGACTTGTCAAAACACTGAATTTACCTTGGATAAGATGGTGCACACCTGCATTTCACACTCACTGCTGGACTTTCCTGGGCCAGTCACTTGTTTAGCCGGAGAACACTTCTCTCTGCTTTATAATAGCATTTTCAGAAAATTTTTAAACATCTTCAGATAGCAATTGTGAATCATGCCATCCAACTTCTCTAGTGATATATATACACATAATTTTCATGTGTTCTTTTGCACTTGTTTGACCATATGTCCTTACAAGGGAGTTACCTCTACAGCAGGCAGGGAATGCAGCCAAACCAGCAATTGTCGCTCTCAGATAATTGCCCTTCTGGTAATGAAACAAAACTTTGCACAAAATTTTAATTACAAAAAATGGTTATAATATTTATGATCCATAACTGCTTGTAGTTGAGGCACATACTTATAAACCTTCTAGCTGGCCTGCTTAGACCTTTGTGGAAGATTTTGTACTGACATTACTTAGCATTTTTATTTAGTCTAGTACTTGAGTAGAGGTGGGGCAGATAGGGAAACAGAAGCCAAGTTTCTTGCAACAGTGCAACAAAAAAAAATTTTGGAAGTTAAAACTGAGACATCCAAGTTGTGAAATAGTTCATTGATGAGATGGTGGAAGGACACAGAAAAATGATATGACAATATGGTTTTGAGTAAGACCCGGTTTTGTGTGAAACTAGGAAAATAACCTGAAGAAGTAAGTATAAGGAACTTTTTTTAATAAGTGCAACATTTATGCATTGATCTTTGTAGCTGTGGGAATTAGATTTGCTGCTTTAAGCCAAAGCATTTTGTCAAGGATCTTCTTATAAGTCAAAAGGCATATAATCAGTTTCTAAATGTCACCTATATTTGCCATCGGCATTTTCAGAGACGTGCTAGACTTTTCTGTTGCCACTTCTTTTCAAGTGAATAACCTAAATTTCTTTTGTATGAAATCTGTAAAACAGCAGTTTCCTGCTTTTTGGGGTAAAAAAAATCCAGAAAGAAATTAAATTTAGCCAGTTTCCTTGTGCAACAGTGTCACAAATACTGGAATCTTCACATAATCAAAAATGATTTTAATACATCCTTAAGTAAAATGAATACTACTGAAACACCACTTGAAAAATTTCAATGGATCTAATTTCTGTGCAACAATTTCTGGTTCTGAAAACCAGTCACTGCAAACGTGAAATGCTATATCATAAATGAAAACTAATTCGAAATTAAATCAACTTGCAAAAAGAATTAAGCATAGAACTTCAATGCAGTAGTATTTTCTTTGGTACAGCTTCTTGTTTAATTTCATATGACTTGTCTCAAGATTAAATTCTAATATCCTTTTTTAATGTATTTTGCATATTATGTGATTCTGTGACACACAGACTACTAATTTTTTTTAAAAAAAACAATGATTAGATCTCATTCTCTTAAGGTGGCAGCCTGACTTTCAACAAGATCTGTCCTTAATCAACAAAGTATGTGAGAACATGAGGATCCCTGTCATGGTCCAAGATGTTCTATCTTCTACGGAGTCATTTTATTCTTTCATTTATTAGTATATATTCCTTGAAAATTTCTCTGTGTCTCTCTTTCTACTGTTTCAAACAGGTCTTTCATTTGCACAGCCAGTGGAATTCCTTGTGTTTCTGATACTACTCAGGGAAAAGATCTAAACTCTAGTTTGAGAAGACAAATAAGTATAAAGTGGAAATTGATGCAATGTAGGTTTCTTTATTTTGGAAAGACACTAAAAATCTTTGAAATTTTAAGTGATCCTAAAGTCTATGCTTAAAGTGAGACTTCCCAGCTCTTAGTTTGAAAATTTTCTGAGTTTTACCTTGCTGCAAACATAATTAAAGTTTGATCAAACTAATTGATCAAATGTCTCTCCTTTGTCTGATGGTGTTCAAACCTCCATTGTCTTGTAAGAACAAGAGAAACAACTCATAGTTGAACTTTTATCCATTAATTGCAGACCTTTCCATGTTTTGATTAGGTCCATTGCAGAACAACAGTGGAACTGTTATTTTGGTATTAGTCAGTGATGTTCAAATCAATCCTTGAATAAAGGATATATTGATTTTACTCACTGGTCCAACAGCAAGTTTTCTGTCCTCCATGTGGGGCTCTCCATAGTATGTTTAACTTAGGCATAAATGCAAAATTCATTATTTCTCCATCAATATCTTTCTAGTGTATGACACAATAAGGTTTATTGCTCATTCATTTTAGTTTAAAAAATAAGTCTATAACTTTTTATTATTTATCTCTGTTCTTTAATGAGTCAAAATGGAATTAGCTATTGAGGACATGTATTGAGCATTTAAATTCATTCTATGCTATCTGCATAATTCTCTACTAAAACCTTCAACAGAAGAGAACACTTAATCCTAACAATGTTTTTATTAATTCTTATGAATTAAGACAATCCCTTCCTTTGAAGGAAGCAGCTCAATAAGATTTTACATTGAATATTCTGTGGCCTGAAATATCAGTCCAATAAACGAATACGAAAGGATGAAAAGCTTTTATTTACTTAATCAAAAGCCAGTAGGTTTTACATTATTATCAACTGATAGCTGGTTGTAGTGGTTAAGCTGTGTACAACTAATTTGTTTCCATTATACTACTTGACTGTAGATCACTATTTTCAGGTATATTTGCAGCATATTGACAGATGTATCGCATGTTTTAAAAATGGATTTGTATTAAGAAACACAAAGACATTTGAGGTTAGTCTATGCAAGTCCAGTTCCAAGTTGTATTCACTTACTTCAGTGTCAGACTGAATCCATACATTGCAATTATTTACCTTGAGTTCCAAAAATACAGTATTTAGAAGCATAACATATCTCATCTCATATCATCTCATGATGAAAAGACTGTGGATATTGAAAATATCTAATGAGTCAGTAGAACAAGCAGGTTTTAATAACTTTTCCCTGATTATCTGCCAAATTTATGAGGCCTCTAGAAATGAAATATGAATTGTGCTTGTGTAGACTCTATACTTGAGAACAATCTTGGGATTTGCTTCCTAAAAATTATGTTTCAAAGGTGGTAATTGAAAGGTTAAGTCTGCTTCTCAGAGGAGGTAATTTCTAACAGACAAGAGTCCATAGGAAGAGCTAGGTGCTAATTTTAGAAGCTTGGTCTGGAGTTGTAGAGAGGTGTAGTCTTGATAGGAGTTCTTTCCAAAGTAGTCATCAAACTTATGTACGTATTACAATTTACATTTGCGGTTGCCATGGCCACTGGACTGTATTCTGAATATTAGTCTCTCTGTGTTTGCTTCTTATTAGAACTATAATGCAAGTGGGACTTCCATAAAAGCGCTGTGACTTAACAGCAGGTATTGGAAGTCCAGTCACAGTGCTTGTTTGTCAGTCTGAAAAACTGAATCAAAAAGGCGTGTTTTCAGAGAGGTGGTTGTGCTAAAATTTGTTGTGCAGAAGCTTGGAATATGGTACTACTACAAGTAGCATATAATATGATAATTTCATATTTTATACTACTGTACATGTGTATGAAACTCTAAGTACTGTAAAATTATATACTACAGTCGTTAAGTAGCTAGACCCATCCAATTTAGTTTATAGTTTGTAGTTATGGGATTATGTTACATAATGAAAAAGAAAAAAAAATCCACCCCTTGTGTCCTAGTACTTAAACTCAGCATAGTATTTTTCCTCTCTCTTCAGATTTACTGGGGATCTTGTTACTAGAGGTGTTGTCAAGTCCCAGTGTTCACACACTTGATTTCTCAGAGTTATTTTCACAGAACTGCTGAATCAAATGGGAATAGTAATTAAAACAAACACCTTTAGGGAGGCTCATAAAGTTCGTAAGAGTGTTTCAGATTAGGTACACCTAGCTGACTGTAAATTAACCCCATGATTAGGTTCTGCAGTTTTACATAACAGTATCTTTTTCTCACTGAAAGGAAGTGGTTCCTGTAGCCCAGTTCCCGTGATCACTGATTTGTCTTTGCTGCCTTGGGGGGCATAACAGAGGCTGGTGAGATGTCCCCTAGAAGCACTAGCAGTACACAATCCTACATATTTGCAGTTTCTGGCAGCTATGGCTTCTGGGTTTATTTTTTTCATCACTTAGTTGAGGTTCATTGATCTCTAATTATAAAGTGAGCTACATTTAAAAAAACACATTTTCTGAAATTTGTATCTGAGTTTGCAATTTTGCTGTCCTTTGACTGGACCTTAAGACAGCAGCTGCTTTTCCAAATCCTGTTAAAGGCCTGACCACTTGTACTCATTATGTTTGGACTGTTCCTCTGAGATGTCCTATTGCACCAGCAAAGTTATTAATAGTGCAGCTCTTCTGCTGGAAAAGCCTCTTTATTCATTGACCCTGAAGTGTGTAAAATGAGGTAAAATCCCAAAATACCCTGATAATCATTACCTAAACCTCAACTTTTCCCTGTAAGCCTTAGTGGGTTCTGCACACTTGAATAACTTCCATCTCAGTGAAATGAAAAATTGGTGCATTGCAGGAGAATGTAGCCTTATGAGAGCCTCAGTTTTAGCCATTACTGACAACTTACTCAATATAGGATTTTAATGTCTCCTTTGATGCTAGACTACGTATGAGAAAAATAATCTTTCCCATATAACCAGAGTCAAATTGGGTATTTTTCCAGCTAGCATCTCCTTTGATTTTTTCCAGCTGAGTGCCACTGGATTTTTTTTTTTTTTTGCCTCGTTTCTTTATTTTGTAATCTTCCGTTTCTTTTTTATAATCTTCTCCCGTTGATTTTTAACTATACACTGTTCAGATAGCTGTACAAGTAAACTGGAATAGAAAACCTACAAATAAAAATGAACTCTGCTCTTCTTCTTATCACTCACTGCCTAATTAGCTTCTTTTCTCTACTTTAGAAAGTGAGTGATATGAATAGTTACTGTTGAGGGTTAGAAGACTCCTAAAAAAATGACAGGAATAGTAGCAATGACAGAAATAGCAGAATAGATGGTTGCAAGCTTACTTTTTTTGTTAAAATCTTCTATTTCACATAATGTAAAAGACAGATTTCAATCTCTGATTTTTCTTATGTTTGTGTGCCTGACTTAATCTTTTCAAGTGAAAGAGAAGACCTGTCATGTTTGCACCCAGGTCCATAATTTAAATTTAAAGTCTTTAAATTCTGAGAGCCTGGAGATCTTGAAATTTAGTATTTTGCAATTACACTTAGCAGGTTAGATCATGCCTGCAAAACAAATAAAATCTATTTCAAAGTGTATTGACACTGAAATGCAATGAAATTTCATAAGGTATGTGATCAATCTACCTAAATATTTACTGCTTTAATGAACTCTGAATTTATGGGTGTGCATATTGAAATGAGGTAATTATTTTAAATAGTGCCTATGTATTTTTAGCTAAAGAGACACTGAAATTACATTTCCTTAAATCAACCTGAGGTTTGTTTGTATGAGTTGAGCACGAACCACAGGATGCTACAGGGCAGGGGCAGCAGCAAGGAAGCACATACCAGTCTTGTTTCCACTCTGATGTTTTGGGGTGGGGAAGGCAGAGAGATGAATTTCACACCAATGTGAATACTTGATTGGAGTGGTCTGTAAAGTGGATAATTTGAATTTCACTCCCTGCAGCTTGTGAAGTGTAGGTTGCACCACAGAAGTATAGGCTGAGAGGGACCTCTGGAGGTCTTCTAGTCCAATGTCTTGCTCAAACCAGTGCTAACTTCTAAGGGGAATCAGATTGTCCAGGCACTTGGGTTAAACAAGCTTTGAAAATCACCAAGGACGGACATTCCATAGCCTCTCTTACTTTTACTGTGAAGTATATTTCTTTATAGGTGACTGGAAATTCCTTTACTGCAATTTCAGATTACTGTCTCCTGTCCTCCCACAGTGCACCCTTGGAAAAGGTCTATCTCTCTAAGCCCCCCTGTAGGCACAAAAGACAATGGTTAGCTCTCCCCTTTGGCAAGCATAAAAAAAGTCTGTTCCTCCAGTGGATTTTCCCATTTGGAATATATTTCTTGTGTTGTTTGTGGGGCCCAAAAGTAGTCTTGGTGTTCCAGAAGTTTCCTTGTGATGCTGAGTAGAAAGAAATAAACACTTTGCCTGCTGGCTAAGCTATTGCTAGTGCAGCTGGGTATGTGGTTTGTCTGCATTGCTGCAAAGAGATACTGCTGACTCATGTTCAGCTTCTCCTTCAGATCATTTCCTACAGAGCAGCAATACAGACAGACAGTTCCCAGCCTATCGGAATGCACGAGCTTATTCCCTCCCACATACAGGGGTATATTTGTCTCAGATACAAGAAAACTTCTGGTTATTTTGGCTTAAGTAGATGCACAGTTAAATTGCCCTTTTCTTTGGGAAAGAAAAAAAAAAAGACATCAAAACTTCAGCTGACCTAATTATGAATATTAATTTACTCTCTGTTGAGCATTTTTCACTGTTTTGAATTACAAGCACATCATAGCAAAAAGATTTTTATACAAAAGAGGCTTTGACAGCAGTTGATTTGGGCTATGTGGCCAGGCAATAAAAAGGACACTTGGAGTGTGCAACTTTGTACAGCAAGCAGACTAAAAATACTCCATACTCTGCACTACTTGGATGGAAATATACCATGGCTCAGGCATGCCATTTTATGTAATTCTTCCAAAGAGTTGTTACAGGTTTCATAAAATTAATACACTGTAGCACTATTACAAGGGTTTAATTAATTAATTCACTGTTGCCACAGTTATCAGGAAAAGAACATTAATATCAAGTGGTTTTTTTTAACTCAACATACTCTCAGATGGTTGCTTCAAATGCTGGCGATAGCCAGATCAAGGCATGTATGTTCTGGTACCTCCTCTGCTTGCAGACAAGACTTCTTCCTTCCTTTGTGTTTCTTAGCAGAATCCTGGTATGCAACCTCCTACAGCAGCAGTAGAAAGTGGTGCTGCTTGGGTTTCATACTAATGTTGTTATCCAATAACTGAAGTAGGGGTTAAAATTCCGCTATATGTGGGTTTTTTATGTTCTTTGTCTGTATCCATTTACATCAACAGTGAATTTATCACGACTGGATTGACATGTCCTTTAATGTAAATTAATACAAAGGCATTTGTACTTTGAGAAAAGGACATGCTAACGGATGAAAAAAACTAAGTGAATGTATGACAGTTTTTCACCCAGATATTTAAAAATTGATGAGGACCAAATTCTGCCCTGGTTGTGATCTTGCTGTATGATAATTTCAACAAGGTCACAAGGCTTTCCTCTGTGTGTGTTGAGGGGAAATTGTTTTCACACAGAATATTACTCCTGAAAGAAATAAGCATTCTATTTACACATATAGAAGAGTTCTCAAGTCTTCCAGGAAATCTGTTTGAAAACTATTTACAGTATTAGTATGCAAATTATATACCACACACTAAATGGGAATCTTGCAGCAGAGCACTCTGAGAGGCATCTCACTATTTGAACTATGGTAGTCCAGTTAAAAAAACAACACAAAAAAAGAAAACACAGCTGGATATAATTGTATTCAAACACATACTTATTATGTTATTGAGGGGATACAAATAAAATTAAATGTTGTCCAGCAGAGGTTTTCCCACAAAGACTGAGTTATTTTAGCAAAATGTTCATATAATGCAACTTTTTGTGTTTATTTTAATTGAAAATATGTTTGATATTTATTCCTAAATATTGACAAATGAAATTCGGCAGCACCAGAGAAATCATAAAACCCATCTCATATCAAGTATAATCTAACATATATATACTTATGTTGAGAAGAAAACATAAATTGTGACCCAAGCTACATTAGGTACTTCCAGTCATATAATTTAAATCAAGTTATGAGAATAGTATTGTATAGAGGTAGTGATATATGTCTTAAACTCCTATTGTTACCCCAGGTTGTCAGAGTAGTTGATACGCCCTTTAGCTGCCTCCTCTTCTTCACTGGAGCTTCCTGATGCTTCCCTGCCTCTCCCTGCCTGGGGCAGCTCTCCTGTCAGCTTCTCTTCAGTCCCACCTTGGTCCAGTTTCTCCCCACACAGTCTCTCCTGCGTGCCCCTGCCAGAGCAGCTTTCCTTCAGCATGAGAGATTTTAAACAGCCAGGTGTCAGTGAGAATCCACTAGGTGCTGTAGAAGGTCAGTACTGGGCTCGGCCTCTTTGCAACTAGCAAAAGCTTTGCCCTGGTTTCATTTCTAAAAATCTCCCAGAATTTCTTGTGTTCCTTACATCAATCTGCACAATTCTGGCATGTAAGTTACCCAGGCAAGTTGCAAGATCTGTCCGTACCAATTTACTGCTGGTGGGCTTGAAATCTTTAAAAATAAGAGGCTTCAGATGAGGTTTATGCCTTCTTTTTTCCCCCTCTCCATTTTTAGGACATGCTTTTAACAAACCATAACTGAAAACTGAACAAATAACAGTTTGTACCTTATGTAAGTGTGCCTGCTATTTAAATTGTTACATTCAAAGGCTGTAGATGTTGTTAAAGCCCCTCTCTTCTTCACTGCCAGCTGCTGCTCTAATCCTAAAGTAGATGCACTGGGGTTTTTTAAGCTTTATATCTCAGTATACTGCCCTGGGAAATTGCTTTCTGCTTTTAAATTGACCATCATGCAGAACTTTGTATTTTTCAACCTGCCTTTTTCTTTGAGAGTTGCAATTTATTTCTGAGTTTAAAAATGCCCATTTTTGTTCAGAAGCACGAAGGGTACCTTCCCAATTCTAGTGTGTCAGATGCAGTCTTAAGAATATTTATTGTTAGCAGTGAGGAACTTTTTCTGCTGCAAATGTAATATGATCAAATGCACACTAATTTATTACTTTAAAATAGAAACTTATTTATTTGTTAATTTTAAAAAACCCATACTGGATTAAATAAAATCAGTCTGGTTTTTAGAATATTTTCCAGAGGCAAAGTACCATTGCTCTGTTTAATGAAAGCTATTTTTTTCTTAGTTCTTCCTATGTAAGCAATTTTTAAAATTTTGTCTTTGAAAATTTAGAGTCACACTTTTCGTTATGATAAGAAGACAGAGGTTGTATCATTAGTGTGATAATAAGTCCATCCTGGCTGTTGGGCAAGTAAATTCAGTATCTAGCTACTCCCATTAAAAAACCCCAACCTACTTTCACTAAAAATCCGCTCCCACTAGAGAGCAGATTTTGTAGTTTCCACTCAGTGTCAAATGTAATTCCTCTAAAATCAATAGATAAAACTCACCTGAGAGCAAAACACTTATTATTAGTTTTTTCCAGCAAAGGGTAAAAACCAGATTTACGCACAGATTTTGTAGTTAGAGGGAAGTGTCAAAGGAAGATAAATTAGGAGAATCTAGAGTGCTTGCCTGCTTTGGGGTGCTACAGAGTTGTGAGAATGAGCCAATGAAACCCAGATACGATGTGCTGAGAGTAATTTTATTTAGGCTGTCAGTCTTCTGGTTAGGCTGCAGAAGCCTGTTTTGCTGGTTTGGTTTGGTTTTTTTCCTTCGTTTTCCAAAGAAGCAAATCCTGTTTTGGTACTTTTTTTCATTGCATTTTAAAAGAAGATCCTCTTTGAAAATTGACCCAAAAGCAGATGCTCCTGAAGGGAGCCTGAGGTTCACAGGTGAGGTGAATATTGCACAATTCTGTTTATTTTGTCTCATTAGGTCAACCATGCTTCTTAGAGGAATAGCTAGAATGTAATGAATGGCTTCCTTGGCAAAACCGAAGCAGAAACATGTGACTGGTTTCTGTTATCTTGGGAATTTATTTTATTTCAATTTCATGGTGTGGAATTTATTTTTCAGTCTTGCACACTGAAGAGGAGTATCTCAGTGAAGTTCCTTCCCAGATTTAGCCCTTTGCTTTCCTTTCTCTTTCTTTTAATAGCCTGGCTGTGTAAACACGACTGAAGTGGATATAAAAAAATCTTCAAGAATGAGAAATCCACATAAAACAAGAAAGGTAAGTACTGTTATTATATCAAAATCAGGAGGTGGAGGAAATTTATAGCACAAATTTCCATAATTTCTTACAGCATTTTTTTCTTACAGCTGCAAGGAACAAATGCATGAACATATGTTAATATTTCACAAGCTCTTAGTTGAATTAGTATTAACAAATTTGCTAATGCTAAGTAAATTCTATCACATAAGATTTTGGAGAAATACAAAGAGATTTTAAATATAAAATTCATTTTTGCATTCTTTATTCATGTTGTTTAGTAGATTGAATAAAGCCTATTAAAGTGTTTCTGTCAGTAATTAAGGAAAAGAAATTTTAAAATTCAGTGTGAACTCTAACAGCAGTTCTTGTCCTGTTCTTAATGAAAAATGTGTCTCTTTTTTACAATTATGCCCAAAATACTTTCCACTGGAAATTGTGGAAGAAATTAGCTCTATCTAAATTAGGTTGTAATTGGAGTGTAATTTATCTAGGGTTGTATAGATGGATTGGCTCAACTCTTTTAAATCCTTTGCACCATAAACATATAGATTGACTTCCACTTTAAAGTACTTCCTTTGAGGTACATTTGCATGTTGATCCGTGGAAAAATATGTTTTAAGAAGGAAAGTGGATTTAGAGAAAGTTTTAGCTTGTCTTATTTATGGTAGTGAAAGGTCCAGATTAGTGTAATTTACCAGAGAGTAATTGCAATTTTGGGAGTCATCCAAATAATCCTTGTGCTAGTGTACCTTTCACAATACCTCACCTACCAGTCATCTCTGCTTACTGTAATAGCATCTCTCAGTGTCATTCCCCATGTTTACTGTGACGCTAATATAGAGACCTAATAAAAGTAGATCCTTTGTCCTGTGGCTTTATGGAATTGTGGGAGTTTGGGAGTCTTTATTTTACACTCTAGTGCAGAAGCACAGTTTCATCTGAGTGCATGGCTTATTGCAGTTTCCTCAGGAAAAGATGATCTTGGCTAACTTCTTGAGCACAATGTACTAAGCCATGACAGTTATTATGAGTGTGTGTAGAAAGCACTGTATGAAAGCAACTCTCATTGTTCCATATTTTTTTGCTCAGTCTGTCTATGGCTTACAAAATGACATTCGAAGTCACAGCCCTACCCACACGCCAGTACCAGAGACTAAGCCACCCACAGAAGATGAACTACACCAAGAGGTTTGGAACATAACTACAAACATGTACTTTTAAATTAACTTTTTAGGAAAGTAGGTATAAAAATATTATTGTAACTGGGAAGTTATTCAAAACAGGTGTAGCAAACATTTAATAAACTTTTTCCTTGTTTCAAGATAAATGGATTTAGGAATGTAACTTCATCAAAACTAAGGAGACAAAACCTGAATTTTTTTGTATAATGCATTAAACATCTAAAGGCAGTGGGAAGTAGGCCAGTGAGTGGGTTCTTTGTATAGCTAAGCCCATTAGACTGTTCAGCTGTGGAGAGCTTGCTCTTCTTTCAATACTGATTTGAGGTTTGGGGGTATACTTACCACTCCATGTATGCATGTATAAGGTCACACATTTATCTACTGTTAAAGCTTTGTTAATCTTTCCTGAGATGTTAGAATTTGGAGAAGGTAAATGTCTGAAGAAGTATTAGTTCTCTTCAAAAATCTAAATAAAGGCTAATTTTAAAAATGGATTTCTGTTGATGAATCTTTAGGGAGAATGTTATATTGGGCACATCTTTTGTCTCTGTATGATCTTTTCTCTTTAATGGAAAATTCCATTTATTTTAGAACTACGCTGGTGAAATGTTGTTTTAATTCTGATATATTTCTCTTCTGTGCCCTAGGATAAATTAAGGTTCAATTACAGCCCTAATAAAAAAAGTTATAGAAATGGAATCAAGCAATAAATTACTCATAAAACTCTTTGCCTTCCTTTCTTGCAGATTAAGCACTGGCAAATGCAATTAGACAGACATAGATTAAAAATGTCAAAAGTTGCAGAGAGGTACGTATATTGTCACATTTTCTTTTTTTTTCAGTTAGACTGATAACTATTGGGAAAAATGTCAGTTTGAATTAGTCTCAAAGAGCTATTCACAGCAAATAGCTCTTCAAAGAGAGACATGGGAGCTCAGATTTCATAGAAATAACTGGTTAGAGTTTACTTTAAGTGGAGAAGTATGAAGTTCTTTTAGTGATAAAAATACTCCAGATATTCCACAATACATATCTGATAAACCCAAGTCACTGAAAGAGCCTCTGACCAAGGGATCACAAGTTTCACCTTTCATTGGCAGGGAGGCTAAAAGGGAATAGGTCTGGGGTTATTGTTTTGATATTTCAAAAGGGCAATCACTGATGAACCAAGGGAACTGATTGGTGTGGAGCTCAGTCAGTGCTTGAACAAAGCGAGTTTGGGCTCAGTTTGGGTCAGAGATGTAACACTAGTAGGAATCTATCTCCTAATAAGACCAGAATTTGTCAAGAAGGGGCTAGAAATCAAATAAAACAAAAAGCCCAACGTTGCAGAAAATGGAGCTGCATAGGGCTCAGTAAAGGAAACTAACCCAAATACAAATTACTCTTCATCTTCTAATATACATTTGTACAAATATGTCTACTTATTTATGTGTATGTGTGCATATATATGCAAATACATATACATATTTATCCACAAAGAGAGCAGGTTAAGATTTTTTGTTTGCTGAAAAGTAAATATATCATGCACACTACCTATAAAAGGAATTGAAAAGAAAGAATAGTTGTCCTCACTTGTCAGTAATTTTACAAAAATTATGAGGCCAAAGGAAACAGCAAGCATGAATAAGGCCAATGGGAGATGTAAATTACCAGAATACAAGCAAAGATTTTAGTGCATGCAACTGAGTCAGACCAATTCTTGAATATAAAAAATTGTGAAAAAAAATTGGCATGTTTTTTAAAAGATAAACTTGAGAATAGTGCCCTTTTATTAGGAAATAATAAAAATATTAATTATATTTAAGAGAAAATAAAAGGAGTACTAGCAGATGCAGGGCCAACAAATACAAGCTGTGTAACAAGCAGTGTTTTAGAACAGATTTTAAAGGAACTGATGATTAAGACCACAGGGATATATAACATGTTCCTTTATGAAAAAACAAATGTGTGTGGAAGAGGTTATATGATCTAATTTATTAGTGTCTAAAGGAACCTTAAATGGAGCTGTGTGGAAGTATTAGGGAAACTTATTTTATATCTACTCTTGATAGACCTGAGCCACCCCTCCTTCTTCAGTGGTCCACTTTTAAATGGCTTGAGCAAACCTATTTCGCCCTGAGCTTGTAGCTGCCTTCTGAGTGTATGCACACACAATTGATGCAAGGTAACTTGTTAACTGGGGTAACCTGATCAGGTTTCCTCGCCTCCTGACGTGACAATGTTTGATGCTTTTGTTTTCCTAGTCTATTAGCTTATACAGAGCAGTATTTGGAATATGATCCTTTTCTTGTGCCCCCTGATCCCTCAAACCCTTGGATATCAGATGACACCACTTTCTGGGAACTGGAGACAAGGTATATAATTTATTTCTTCTTTGGAAGTAAGGGGGTATAACATGTTTTTCTGGAATGGGAAGATTTCAGACAAAGGTACTGCAGGAAAATACTGAGGTAGAAGGGCAATGCAGTACCCTTTGCAGTTTTACATTTGGTAAGATGGGAAGTGCTATGGGCTAATAAATTACAGTAACCAGTTTCAAGGATTCTAGTATGGTGAAAAAAAGAGACATCTTTTAAAATCTGGTAACATTCCTAGGTGGAAATCTTTATTCTTCTGTGTATTACCTTCATCCTGTGTAAGCACTAACAGTCTGTTTGCTCATTGCTGAACATTGCACAGATATGAGCACTCTAAAAAGTGAGAAAACCATGGAACTTTATGGTTTAGTCTAAATTATGAACACAGATTATTAGAATACTGAAGTATTGCTTACTTTGGGTTCTGTTGTTTTTATTTCTGTAGCAAAGAGCCAGGACAGCAGAGGGTGAAACGATGGGGATTTGGCATGGATGAAGCTTTGAAAGACCCTGTGGGAAGAGAGCAGTTTCTGAAATTCTTGGAGTCAGAATTCAGTTCAGAAAATTTAAGGTAAATGAGAGCTACTTTTTTTTTTTATTAGCTTATAAGATATATTGGGTTTTTGCTTTGTTGTTTTGGGTTTTTTTTCCTGATACTTTTCATTTTTTGACTCCTTCAAAAACTTTCCTCACTTTTCAGAATTAATTAGTCCAGATTGCTGGCAGCTTTCATGTACAGGCTGAGGGAAATATTCATATAGTTAAGAGAGACTCACATGAAGCATGTTTTTCCATTCATGTTCAACTTTTGGTCAAACTACTCCTGTAAGAACTTTTCTCTCAGCTTGTCTTGTTAAACAGGTATAAAACTGACTCATTCAAAGCCTGTCCAGTATCTTTTATTAAGTCAAATACTCTGGGAAAAGCAAAATGAAAATAAAAAAGTTTAAAAATAAATAAAGGACCTAAAAGTAAAATTCACAGACTTTCATCAGGTTGATTGGTTTCTGGAGATCATTTTGAAAATCTCCACCAGTATTCTAGTACTTGTGGATCTGACACAGCTGAAGTAGGGTGACATCTAGCTCTCAAATTCCTCACTGATCGCAAAATGGAAAAGTGTTCCTAGTGTACGAAGCATATAGGGTACGTTTTAAAAAGTATATTTACAGAATTACTTTTAAGTGAGGAGAAAAGTTTTTTGATTTTAAAAATGATAGTCCATCCATTGGTTAATAGCAGGTTTTGTCTGTTCAAAGAAAGTCATATTTCAGTAAGAGTTATTTCAGAGAGATTAATGACAGCCTTTCTATAGACAGACAAATTAAGCTGAGCATAGTACAAAAATACAGGCAACATATTTTTCTCTTAATTCCACCTTGTTGTCAGATGTCATCTGTATCACTTTCCATTCACCAACAACATAAGTAGTGTAGAATCCTATTTGCATTTACATTCTAGAGCTCAGAATAATCTTAACCTACTTTTTTCCTATGCCAATTCTCACTCTAAAGTGTTGCAGCATAGCCGTTCATACTAAAATTATGCTTTTGTGGCATCTTACAAGAGGCATTTAATATTTATGGTGTTGATTTATAAATGCCAAGTAATTGCACAGATCTCCTTGTTATTAATTTAAATTTGTCAGCAGAATAATTGGAGTTGGTGTTCTCTAAATTGCTGACCATGTTCATAGTCAAACATTAACCTTGCATCACAAATACAGCCTGACCTGTATGTGTATGTTGATGACTTTATAAGTCACAGATACGGATTTTTCTTATTAAAAAGTCCAATTGGTAAAATTAATTTTTAAAACTCAGAATAAAACCAAGAAAAGGAAAGTAATTTTAAAAAATTATTATTTAAATAGCATCCTGGTAATTTGTTATGCAGAGCAGCTGTTCAAACATGAACCTATTGAGCCCAATGTGTGCTGCAGTTTCTGGTGCTTTTCTGTGATTAATTTGTCTCTCTGCCAGCTAGACTGTTACCCGCATAATCCCTAACTCTTTCTTCTAATCCTATTTACAACACTAACCACAGGCAAACTGCAAGTAACTGATCCAGAAAAATTCCCCCAAGAAATTTCTTCAGAGATGATTCCTTCATATGCCATCTACTCTTCTGTCTCTCCCTCTAAAATCTTATGTTGGCATTATAAAATATAATATCTGAGTAATGGTGAATATGATCTTACAGGCCAGTCAGGGGATAAATTTGTTCTGAAAAGGTGCTTTCTGTGATAATTAACTGAAGGAAAACTGTCTCAGAAGCTCAGAATTATATTTGTAAATTCTCAAGCTGTAGGGAAATCAATCCACCATTAGGTTCACATAGTAAAGTTGGGTTAGAAAACATGAATTTGTAAAGCTTGTTGTGTATGGCTGTCAAAATGTTTTAGACACCAATAACAGAAGTGAAAAGCTCAATGATTTCAAGCATTACTGCTGATAACACCTTCGAAGACCACCACTTTCATTGCTCACTTGTTAACTCCATCATGGTAATTTGGGGGTTTTTAGTGGTATTTTTTTTTTTACTATTTTGATAGTCACCTTGGGAAAAATAATTATGTCAACCCACATCTTCCCACTGCAACGAATTCAACTCAAATCAGCTGCTGGTTCTTGTACTTTTACAGATCTAATCACAGTAAGATTTACAACACTGCCGAGCCTATAGTTGGATAGGTGGCTGGGACCCTGCATTCAAGCTTTCAAGCCGAGTACACAGGATACAGCAGGGACTGCTGGCATGACAGGAGCTTCGCTGGTAGTAAATTAGATGTCTTATACATCATTCTGGTGAAAGAAATACCAAACCCATGAAATGATAAGTCTACCAGATACACCATTTCTATTCAAGTGCAATGGCCTTACACAGCAAAAAGTCCCAGTGTTACTGTTACTTTGACTTTGGCTGAGAGTGTCTGAGCTGTCTGAGAATATCATTCTTGGTGGATACAGATCCTGTCTTAAGGAACACAAAAAGGATGAAGGAACTTGAGCCATGATTTAATACTAAGAATTGTGCAATGATCAGGAATATAACCAGATTTCCCCGTCTTACTTTCTATCTCTGTGCTTTTTCTTTGCCTGTAAATGGGGCTTAATAGTATTTCACTCTCTGAAGGTGTTGTAAAGCACAGGAAAGGAATAAAGCTGTCTAAACAGTTCTGTCAGTGCAGTAACTTCATTACAGTGTGACTGTAGTTTGCAGGTTGGATTCTGCACTCACCTAATGCAGGCTGACTTGTGATCTCTTGTTACCATGCAGATTTTTTTGAGGAGTTGCTTTGTGTGCTGCTCTATACACAGAAAAAAATAGCGGAAGTAACATATGATTTGGATAATAGATTTATGAAATTCCCACTGCCTATTACAAAATGGTGACCATTGTTTAAAATTCACAAGACTAAAGTTCAAGCATGATCCAGTACTATTGAGCTTGGTCACAAGGCTGTCCAAGTACTAAAGAAAGGACTTTTCAAAGAGAGTGAGGTTATGAAATCCAACTTACTGCAACCTGGCAACTGGAGACCTAATTTCTTTAATTCTTGTAGGAAATTGTATTCCTATTATTATCCTTCCTTTGTCTGTAATGCAGCAGAATTCTTTGGAAAGTTAGTATTTGTATGCTGACTATAGGTTTGCTCCCAACTGATTATTTTGTAGGAGTTGCAGCCTGTAAAGATTAAATAATTTCAGACCTGCCAACATGAAAGCCTGTCTAAATCATTATGCAGTATTGCAGTGGGTGTGATCTCCAAAGCAGCTCTAGGACTGCGAAAACCTAAATTAGTGAAGGGAGAGTAGTGCCAGGTTAGGTTCCATGATACACTGAAGGAAAAGCCACTGGACCCCTTGCCCCTTCCTTTGATGCTTATTTATTAGCTCTGTAATGTGTGACTAAATAGGAAAAAGGGACTTTGCATTCTTGTTATCTCGGAAGAGAGGGACTGAGAAATTTGCTAGATTTGGATGTTTTCCGTCAATAACTTCTGTTTAACCATCTCGCTGCAAGCTGATATTCTGTGAGATCTTTATCCTTTACACTGGTGATTATGAGGCCTTGTTTTGGGTGCTAATAACTTGACCAAAATGTAATCCTCAAAGATGAAATTGCCTATGAGTTATTGCTCATTCAGACTCAAGCTTAAATGCCAAGTGCCAGCAGTGTTGCCATTTTTGCAGAGTAGATGAGAAGGAACTAGTTGCAAGATTTAATGATTTTCTCTGTCATATTCTTGAAATCCTTCAGTTCTACTATGCCTTGAAGCTTGAAGCTGTAGCTGGCAAGAAGGTGGATTCTAGAAATCAGAGAGCAGTGTTTCCTGCCCCAGGAAAAATCCTAAGTGATTTTATTCATAGAGTTTGTTTAGGTTGGTTTTTTTTTTTCTGAAAATGCCATAAGGTCTGGCCGCTGACTTGTTGTGTCACATGCACTGAGTGCAAAGTCCACATAACTCCCACTTCACTGTTTCCACACTGACTATACCTCACACATTTCATGGAGAACCATTGCCTTTCTCTCACTCTTTGTTCCTATGGGCTAAACTTAACTGATTGGCTTGGTCTGGGATCTGGCTGCTCCTGGCATTTAGGTCAGTTAATGGGACAGAGCTGTGTTGCGGCTGTGCTATTTCTCCATGAGGCCACTGTGGCTTTGAAAGTAATCCAGCTGGAGGACATAATCCCCAGATATCTTGCAACATGTGTTTCACCAGTCCATGTGGCTGGATGTACTACTACCATACACTCACTACACACCCTCACTGCTGTGTGTCTGCTGTGTGACCCAGCATGTGGCAGGGGGAATCTATCTATCTATCCCAAATGCTGGGATAGAAGACAGCAGCAAGGTTTACACTCAGCTACTCAGGTCTCTGTTCAAACAGTGCTGAGCATCTTCTAGAGAGGGTCTCCATGGCAAAAGCAAACCTCCACCCACAGGAGATGCAGTTTCATCCAAGGGCAGCCAGACTGAGTTCTGGCTCCTTACACAAAGTAGCACTAAGTCTGTGTATATCATTGTTCAGAAAATGCAGTTCCCCCTCTCCCCTCTCCTGCCCTTGCACACAGTGTTGCGGACTGTGCTTTTTGCTACAGGAGTCTTCCCTTGCTCTGGTCACATTCATGAGGCAAGGAGCTGTAAAATGATACCGGGAGCTCTTTGGATTTGAGGCCCTGTGCTGAGGTCTTGCTGACTCCATTTCAACTTCATCCATGCTATTGGTTGCCATGGGATATTGAAAAAAGTTATTTTTGAAAATGCAGGAGGGGGGCAGCCTTATTTTTGTCATTTCCTAACTTTGAATATTTAATTCAACTGTCTGTGGGAGGAGGGCAGGCATCTTTTCTTAAAAGATAAGTAAGTAGATTAAAATCTTGAAATGTGTGTTGGCTGTGAAATAAGCTCCCTAGACATGACATAACACAGAAATCATAATTCTTCCCACTTTTAGAGAGGTTTCTGTATTTAGGACTTCACGTTTTTAGTAGTCTTTGAATGCTATTGTTAGAAGGGTAAAATTAAATTAATCTATCAAAGAACTGGTGTTCAGCCTGTGAGAATGGGTCTATGCAACCTACCTATTCTATGCTGCAAGCGTAGAAGCTAAATTTATTGGAATTTATCTCCCATCTATTTCCTCATAATTGAGCATAACCTACTATATGAAAACAGTTTGCTTACAAAAGAAAATAGCATCCTGAGGCATGTTTGTGGTGACTTCCAGAAGTATTGGCAGTGATACAATGGAACAAACAAGGAAGTGACATCTTTGAGCTGGATCCGCAGGGGGCCTGCAGGGAGATAGAAAATGTGTGTTTACAAAGAGCATCCTTCCCTTTCATTTTTGTGTTCCTTACCTGACTTGGAGACACATGAGTAATCAGTCAATCCCAGAAGATGCACTTGAAGGGGTTAGCACTGCAGGATATGTGCTTTTAAATGCAAATATTGAAAGCAGATTAAGGAAACCAAAGTAGGTTGCCCAAATTTGAGAGAGGGAACTGAATTAGAGTTTGTGTGCTTTGCAGTTTTTAAACTTGAGTTATGAGGCCTCTCTTCTTGCTGCATTGCCATCAGGTTCTCAGGATACATCCCCAGGCTCTGTGCAGAACTATGTTCAATTCAACTGTAGTTCATATATAAAAGTGATTCTACCCAGAATTTTCGAAACTGGAGTTCTACTGGCACAGACCCCTTTTGTGACCTTGGAGAAACCACTCCACATTATTACATTATTAATATATTTGCAAAACTGGGACAATATTGCTTCTCTGTCTCTTGGAGAATCTTAGATGAAAAAATTGTGCTTAGATTCTATTGAAATTGAAGGTTGTAGAAATACCTAAAATAGTCTTCTTGGTAGAGTGAAGCTGACCATACTGGCTTGTGAAAAATGACCACAGGCTCCTTCCATCTGTGCTACAAAGAAATTTCAAAACAGGAATATGAAGGAATAATTGCTTCCTGAAAGGTAAATGTTCTCAAGTGAAGAATAGCTTATAGCAGGAACACTGTAATGTTTGCTATGCTTTACTATCGTCTCTTAAGAGTTTTGCAATAATTAAATTAGAATTTGGATTGAGGGTGGTATCATTTTGCTTTCTTGGGGGTCTGTGTACAGTTTCATTGCTCCTCTCTCTTATCCCATCCTTGTTGAAGTCACCTAAGAGAGCTTAAGTTGATCTCACAGTGTAAGCAGACTGGATTCACATTTTAAAGGTGCACCCAATTTATTTGCAAGCCTTGGATAATCCAGCTGATTTCAAAGTTAAATGACTTCAAGACTCAGCTTATCTGTTTCATGGGGTCAGCTGTGTCAGAACAATAACGAAAAGTTGTGATGGTATATACTGCGTGCTTACCAAAGTCAAACTTCAGTGGAGCTCTTGGATTTGGGGGAGAACTAAGCGGTCTGAAACATGTCTAAGAATGGAATCCTAAATTAATTTAGGATTGTTTTGTGCCATGAGAAGGTCTGGTCTGAACACCAGTAGAGAAAATAATGGAATGAAGCTTATAGTTAGTTAGCTATGATCATAAAGTGCTCAAGACCTTCTTAGTGATCTTGCTCCAGACTGAATGTGGATACAGCAAACTGGCCACACTGCATTTGGCTGCCCAATACTGGATTGCTCTGCAGCAGCGGAGAGAATGTGTAATTCCATTCAGCATTTTTAGGAAAAATATACATATAAATGGAATGCTGAAAAAAGAAGTTAAATTATAATTAGCAAAACAAATGCTTTTCCAACTTATGCATGATTTGTGGGTAACAAAAGTACAGTTATAGAGTTTAGGATTTAGTAGGACTCAGAGACTCATGTAGATTGCAAGAATATAAATTATTAGGTTTTGAGGGAATGTCAAAAAGCAGTCAGTTTATAGGTAATATAAGCCCTTGTGGTTCAGCCAAAATGAAGGCTCAGTTTAATTCCAGCTAAATGGAAATTTTCCTGTAAGCATGTTATCCATACATAAGTAATGAAGGATTTCCTACCCATCTCATGAAGAGCCTTCTAAAAATTGCTTCCAAAGGTGGATTGATTGCCTTGAGACACTATACCAGAATGCTGATCCCAACATAAAATCACTCAGCTTTTTCTTATTTTAGCATGTTTATATGCAAACCTCCGTTACTTAATTTATTTTTAAGAGCAAGAAAGAATGTGGGCACTTCATTAGTGGTTATCCTGAGCTGGAAGTCAAGATGCTGTGTTGTGCCATAGGTTCTGGTTAGCAGTAGAAGACCTGAAGAAGAGGCCTATCCGTGAAGTTCCTGCTCGTGTCCAAGAAATCTGGCAAGAATTTCTTGCTCCAGGTGCACCCAGCGCTATCAACCTAGATTCAAAAAGTTATGACAAAACCACTCAGAATGTGAAGGAACCTGGAAGATACACATTTGAAGATGCTCAGGTCAGTTTGCAACTGCGTTAATGGACATCTGAAATGGAATATTGGCTAGTGAAACCTATATACATAAGTGAGATGTATTTGGGAATTAAATAATAATGCCCTGTTTCCTAAAATGCCATTTTGGCAATGCAAATGTGTAACACTCTTTCTTTCATGAGGCATATGAAGTTCTTAATGAAATTTCTGTGCTTGATATACAGTCTTCAAGTGGACTTTGAATAGAGGAAAGCATGTAGTGAATAAAAAATGAAGTACTTCTGTATTAAATGCAACACTTCATGTGACTTATAACTTAATATTTCATCTTTGCAGACTTCTGAGAAAAGTAATAGAAAATAATTGGATTCACAGTAAAAGTAGCAGAACTGGTATCATCCTCCATTTTCATCAGCAGCCCAGTGATGAAAATTTTATTATTAGTGCAAAATGAAATGGTGTCAAAAGGAGAGATTGAAATCATATCCCTGCAGAATTTCCTACAGCTTGATTATTAGGTCATCATCTACAGAATCAGGAGATGCTTCTGCAGGCCCCACGAAGGAGAGAAGGGAGTTGAATTGAGGCTTTCTACTCTTTGGGACAATGCCTCTGTCCTCAGTATGAAGGGGAATAATTCTACCTCCTTTTAATACTTCCATTATGAGAATAGCAACCTCTGAAGAAACAATAAAATTTTCATTAGATCCTATGTCATACCCATTGTTTTGAAGTACTCTGCATGAAACCAAACATACAATTTTTGCTTACATCTGCTGACCCCTGGAGATTTAAAACTGCAGTGTATAGCAAAGACATAAATTACACAAATAAACAATCCAGCAAGATCAAAGGTTTTAAAAAAACATGTCTTGGCAGTTAAATGGATAAAAGACAAATTCCTTGCAGTATCCAATCTATATTTTTTTAATAAGTGTAAAAATTCAATACCCTTTTACTTCCAGATCTCTCTTCTTGTAATTTTGTCCTTCGTTTATGAGAGACATGGAGTATTCAGTCTTTATGCAAGCAGGACTTTTCCTCCTGGAGAGGACATCTGTTTAGTCCATCCAGTTCAGCAAAAAACCTTAAACCTGGAAGCCTCAATTTCTCTGGAAAAGGGAGAGGCTACACCTGCTGCGTTCTCACTTGAAGCTTTAGGAGCTTTAAAGTGTCCATCTGAGGTGGAGGGTTTTGTCAGGAGTAGGGTTCTGCCTCTGCAACAGGCCCTTTTTGGCCTGCCAGCTGGGAAAGAGACCACTTGTGTGCCATTCTGGAAGTCAGTGGGTCATTTAATTGTGGTTAAAAATGTATGAAAAGCATTTCTGGACTGGAAATACAGAAAGATGAAACTCCATGTCAAATGCAGACACATGAGTAAAATGGGACACGTAAGTAAAAATAGTCTGATTGTGCTAAATATGTGCATTAACATGTGTCCTGGCTAATGTGTACATTAATGATACTAATACAGCCTAATTTATTCTTGCTTTTACAAGAATGTTCAGAAATAAAATTTTCATGCCCATCACCAGTTTCTGCTCTCTGTTGACTGCATTGTCTGCCTTCACAAACACTGAGCGGGAAAAAACCTCCCCAAATAAACCAGTCTAAGTTCTGAATATACACCAGAATTTCTCTGCTTAGTGTAAGAAATACAATCAAAGACATTTAGAATAATTTTTAAGGTTTCTAATACAGCAAAAGTTAAATAACAGCTCTAATTTTACCTTGCCTTAATTTTCAGATAAAGTGGGGAGTTTTGTTTGGGGTTGTTTGGTTGGTTGGTTGGTTGGTTTTTTTTATATTCACTAATTTTATGCACTACCAAGCTGAGAAACAGTATTTACTTTCCAGCTTGTTTGCTGTTTCCCAATTGCTGTGCTACAGGCTTCCTACAGTAAAGAATAGAATTTGAGTAGAAGAAAAACTCCACGAAAATAGCTAACACAATTCAGGATCTTTTAAAAGTACTTTTGAGAGCATTTCCTATTCTGAATGCTTTTCTAAAAATCTTTCCTCTAGCATATAATCAGAACTAGAATTATCAAGTGTCCTACATCAGAGATTTTTTTCATCTTTTTCAGAAATTAGAATGCTCCAAAATCAAAAGTTTTTTAAGCTGCTCTGGTAATTTATTTTCTGGATAAAAGTTTCCAAATTTTTATACGCTTCTGAAGAATTAATATGTTGAAAATTAGATTAGCCTGAAACTGTTTTTCAATTTACATATGTGTATTCCTTTTTATATTGTTAGCTGGTGAGCAGACTAAACATCTGTCAAAGAATGTTTTCAAGAGTAGCCAGGGGAAATCCTCACTAACCTAAGCACAAAACCTAGTACCTCTTCCTAGCCTCTGAAATCACAAGAGTATCTCCAGAAACTAATTCAGAAAACCTGATGAGGAAGGACCCAAATCTCCTAATTTCATCACTTAGCTAAACTAACTAATGTAAGGGAGGTTTGAAGTTGGGCCTTAAGCTAGGACTCGGTTGTCAATTCTTAGAAAATAATTTTGTACTGGAAAATTTGGTCTATAAATTAAAGAAAGGTGTGTTGTGTAATTATATATAAGAAATGGGTGGTATTTCTGCTTTAAGAATAGAAAGCAATTAAGCCTTAGCTTCAGAATTGAAACCTGCTGTCCTGTAATGCTTCCTATTCATAGTAGTGCTAGCTGGTGTACATTCCACAGCCAAAACGTGTGGCTGCCTCCCATTTTACATGTGTCTTCTTTCAAGGGAGTAACAGCTCCTCCTTTCCTTTTCAGGAGCACATTTACAAACTGATGAAAAGTGATTCTTATCCTCGTTTTATACGATCCAGTGCCTACCAGGAGCTGCTACAGGCCAAGAAAAAGGTATTGGTCCATCTTGCCTTTGTCTTGCCACTGTGCAAAGCAGTGGTTATGTTTGCAACAATACTCAGTCTTCTCTCCCCTGTGCCAGTGCAACTGGATATCTGGTAGGTGACCAGCTTGGCGTTTTTGGAGGGTCACATACACACAGGAGTTCAATATACATATATGTGTATATATCCTGCATGCGGGCATGTTTCAATAAGTTAATCTAGCAAAACTTATTTTTATTTTTACATCCCATATTGTACTGTTTTCTCTGTTATGAAGCACCTTAAATTGCAAAGTGCTTTACAAATACATTAAAAAAAAATAAAATAAAATCCCAGAAGAATAGTCTTTCATGTTTGCAAGTTTGCTTATGTAATAATTGTTGTTCTCTTTATTCCACCTATGAAAGCTACAGAATGTGTTTAGAAACAATCTTACTCATATTAATAACTTCTAACTTCAACTATAAATATAGGGGCTTCCTAATTTTGTTTCTTTCCCTATTACTACATGAATAGTTTTGAGTAGGCTAGGAATCTGACCTGAAAGATTGATCATGTCACACTTTGGCAAACAGAGGTTCATGACTTGGTATGTAATATTTGCTTAGAAAAGTCCAGATCATGGAACGGGTTCTGAATAGCCACAGCCCAGAGTATGTGGAGCAGCTTGTACAATGCAGATTTCCATGATGATAAATAATTCTGTTAGTGGGCTCTAAACAGTAATCTCCTAGAATCAGCTGGGAGCCCTGTGCCTTGCAAAATCAGGGCCCTGACTGTTACAGGAACAAGGTAGTTATTAACACTGTAGCATTCTATTGTTTATAATGACAACCTAAAATTATGTGAAAGTACTGTGTGATTTTGTTTTTTGTTCAAACATTGATTTCTGAAGATCCAATATAGAGAGAGATGTTGAAAATACCAGAAAGCTTCAACTGTCCGTGTGAAGTCCTTAAGTTTGTGAATGTCAGTTCATTAACACAAGATGTGCACTTCATTATTTCTTTTTACTTTCAGTTTTTCTTTAAATTCAAACCAGTTTGATCCCCATGAAAAATTATTTTTGTCGAGTACTATATCTGTTTTGCCCATCCCCTGTTTTGCCAAGTCCCTTTACAGCCTCATACCTGTGTTTGCTTCCTGATTTATACAAACTTTGTTTTGCAGTCCATTGTTTCATCAAACCTTCTTTTCTACTCCATTGTTCTTGCTTTTCTTTTTCCCCTCCTTTTTCTTTTTGTTTCCTTTGTTTCATTTATTTCAAATTTAAGTTGGAAAACACTCTGGATCGTCGAACATCTTTTGAGAAATTCACACGCAATGTGGTAAGTTTGTTGCCTCGGAAGACTAGTAAGCCTGATGGGACATCCTTCTCCCCTTCCCCTCACTGATCCCTACTTTCCCGTTTGCTTCTCTAACCTGAGGGTTAAAAGTGTATTCATCACAGCTTGTGGATTTTCCTGGGAATGACAGCTTTATAGTGTGCTTTCATTACAACCCCTCCTCCCTAGTCCCTTTCCCGCTGATCTCAATAGTCACACATGGAGGAATGGACCTTTGGGAGCCATGCTTTTTGCATTAGGAAGCATGAAATTAGTCATTTCCCCCCCCTATAATTTTAGTAAAAAATCTGTGAAAACATACTTGATGTTGTTTCTTTTTCTGGTGCCTTCTTAAATACTAAGTCTAAAACAGTTGAATACATTGGATTTCCATCCTGTCTTCTTTTTATTTTACTAAAAAAGACTTTGTCCCCCTTTTTTTAATTGGGCACAGGAAAAAACAAACAATAATAATTTCCCCATCTTCCTTGATGTCTAACAGCTTCTACAGGGCCAAAGAATTCATATTGTTTATGTGCAAGGGTTTGATTTGGATTCATTTTCGTAATGGACTACAAGAACTGATTTTTTTTCTTTTCAATGTATAACTTTCGAAAGCTATTTTTCAAAGGTAAAAAAAAATAAAGGCTGGTAGATTTTGTGTGGGCGTTCTTTTGCCACCTGCCAAAAGATCCACTGATTTCATGATATTTGGGATTCTTTTTACTTATCCAGTTTCTTTGGGATTTTTTTTTTTACATTGTGAAAGTTCAAACTAAAGAATTCAACGCATTTATTTTTGTAGGGCAGAAACATCCCTATTTTTCCATGCCATAAAAACTGTACACCAACACTGAGGGCGAGCACTAACCTGTTATGAAAAGAGGTAGAAAGATCTTGGATTATACTCAAGTTTGTCTGCATTGTCTGTTGAATTGTGCAGGTGACGCTGCTGTGTGTGTGTGCGTGTGCGTCTGTGGCTTTTTCTGTGACCTGGTCAGTGGAGCTGTGTGTGTTGAAGTGAAAAATATGAGAGCTTTCAGCAAAGATCATGGTTTTTGTTTTTTTTTAGTTTCTAGGGAAGGAGAAGCAGTTGTCAGAAACTGTCTCCCCTATAATGAGGCTCAAGAGTGTTGCCTCAAGTATTTAAAAAATACATATATACTTCCCAGTAATCACAAAAAGAAACAAACACAGTGAAAGTTTTGTGAGGCTGTGGGAATATCTCACATTTTAAAACAAAATAGTAATTCTTTAACTACTTTCTTATAGGTAAAGGCTTCCTGTAATATGCTTTGAATCCACTGTAATCAGGAAGAAATTTGGATTCAATGGGACAAAGTCAGTAAAGGACACTAAAAGTAAATAAACAGCCACAAAGGAAACTATCCCAATGTTTGAAACAAAAACCCCAATGTTTTGCATGGTGGTGTTGCCATAGCATGTTGCAGTTGTGATTTGTGTGTTGTCTAAACAGGTTGGATCTATAAAACAACATTGTACATGATAGTGTTGTACATGATAATTCCACTATAATTCAGTAGGAAGTTCCATATTAATAAAAAATCTGTAAAAGAGAGTGCATAGAGTGGGTAATACATCCAGGACCTATGAGAACCAAACTTTTTCCCAGTCGCAGTGCCTGGCAAGCTGCAATGCTACATTTATTCATGGCATTTTGGGCAGCCCAGGGGTTGGGAACTGGCTATGGTAAACATAATGTAAACAGGTGATCATGAGGGGGGAAATAGCAAGCTGCAGGTGGATGGGTTGGGAATACAGCACAAAAAGGGGAAATGTGAAGATAAGCTTGCGAGACACTGAAATCCCTCCCAGAGCAGCGTTACAGACAAACCAGCAGTTCTGGGTACAAACACTGGAGCATTGTGCCCTGCAGCCGTGCCCGATTTTCATCCTGCTAATCTCAGGGCAGAAGTACCAGAATAGCAGCATGCCAGAGATGCTTGGCAGGCCCAATAAACCAGCTGTGAACTAGGAGGATTTCTGGACATTAGTATCTCGATAGAGGAGGGAGATTTTTTTCTTTTTCACAGAACAACTGTGAAATAAAATCTGTGGTTTTGCTTTTTTTCCAACTACTACCTGTTAACCTGGGTGGAGTCTGTCAAGTCGGGTCAGGTATGAAAGAAAAACATGTCACTGCTAGATCTATAATCTCTACTAGACTCACAGGTCTGAGGCTTGCAAATTAATCCAGAATATCAGGATGCTCAAATGCAAAGCTTTTTTCCAAGACGACTGAATTCATGTCACCCACTTCCTCAGGACCTCTTTCCACCAGGCATCCTTGTTCTTCCACTTTTGTTCTTGGTTGTGATGAGTTTATAATATGTAATTATCCACCTTGGTACAGTGGTTCCAATCAGCAGGGATAAGGGAAACATTTCTCAGAATATTCTACAGTGTACTGATTAACTTGATCAACTATGAAGTGAGGGACCATGGAATAGAACTGTTCTACTGATTAATACAGAAAATAGGTGTGAAAAGGGTCTTCTACAACTTGGATAAGTGCTATCATCTCTGATTTAGTGGGATGAAAATTACAGTTTCTCTTCTCTGATGGTTTGCAATATTTAGACTAATTTTCACTGCATTTTTTTCCTCACTTGTATCAAAGTGGGTTTGTATTAAACTAAATTAGAACTCAGTTTTTTCCATTTGAAGTGTTTAAAAAAACCCCAGTAACCTTGGCTGTGTCTAGGGACTCAATCTGAGAAGATGGACTCGTAATTCATAATCTGATTTGTTGACTCTAAGAGGCTCCTGATCAACGTTAATTGAAATTGGGTTATACTTGCTACAGAAAGTATTTGTTAAAATAGAAAGTTTAGAAACGTTGTAGAGGGAAATTACTCTGTACTATTTCATGAATTTCATGGAAATAACCTATTATAATGAGTCATTATTTTAGTCTGATGGAGAAAAAATAGAAGTGGAGGTATATAATAGGCTCAGCTCTGAGTTTCTTTGACATTGAAGAGTTTTCTTCCCAGAAAAAATTCAGTAAGTTGGTACACTTCATGAAAGGCCTAAATGCTCAGTTTAAAAACTGACTAATGAGCTGCTCTGTAGATTTTATAGTGCAAAATTGCTAATGCCTTCGGCAGTCTGCAGCAGACAATATGGATAGTGTTAGAATTCACATTCTAGAATTCTAACTAGAATTAGAATGTGCATTCACATAAAATACACAGAAGTAATAGCAAACTGGCATTTGCTAGATGTAATGTTTGTTATTGAACACTTTACAGTTTGTATCTGAGTAGTAACCCCAGGTATGCTTGGTCTGCCTCACTTATGCTCCCAGGTACTATGTGAAAATAGAGAGCACATACACTTCAGTGCTGCTGGAATGAAGCCATCAGACAGGGGAATTGCCTTGGACTAACATGGGCAACCATGTGTGTCACAGCTTTGAGTCAGAGGCACAGAGAGCAGTGACAGTGTGCTCTGGGCTTCTCCCTGCCTAGCTCAGCCCCTCAGCTTTCTCTTTGAGAATAACAGAAGTCCAGTCACCTGCAGGTCCCCAAGGGACTAGGGAAGTTAAAGGTCTAAGTCATGGAGCAGGAGAATCTCATTGCATACTAAAGCAGTAGAGAGACTGAAATCAGCAGTTTCTGTGGCATTTAAAAACTGAAATTCTTGTGAAGAATTCACATGGGGAAAAAAACTATAAAAAAATTAAAAATTAAAAAGCTCAGAAAATTTCCTCTACCTCAAGTGTGAGTATCTACATTAGAGGGAAAAAACCTGGGTGAATATACACTGATAACGGGAACAAA
The DNA here is from genome assembly GCF_017639235.1 of Corvus kubaryi. Lineage (NCBI taxonomy): Eukaryota > Metazoa > Chordata > Aves > Passeriformes > Corvidae > Corvus > Corvus kubaryi. The sequence continues at coordinate 220,044 of NW_024582081.1, forward strand.
GAGGTTCTTTAAGGAACAATTTTGTCTGTAATTTGTCATGTGCATGCAGGACTTGTGACAGTGGCAGACTGAGCAGGACTTTGTGAGCCCCAGCCTGGTGCTTAGCTGCTATTACTGGTCTGGAACCCTTGAGACAAAGGGACCTGCTTTACAGGGGGAGTGGGCTAATTTAATTTCCACCCCATGCAAATTTTATTGTCCTACCAGGAACCGAGTTAGTGGGGTAAGAAGGGGTAGCCTTCCTCCTTAGAGCTACCAGGGGCAGACCCTTCATCCTCATGTGTTGGTGCCATGACTTCAGACACCACCATCAGTGTTAGCATTTTATCTGTTGCTGCACGGTCACACAGAACGCAAAAAAAAGGTGCTTGTTTTAAGCTTGTGAGGTCTTAGGGAAGTACAGCCAGTACAAAACAGACCAAGTTCAGTTCATATATTAAACTAGAAAGCCATCAAACTGTAATTGTCTCCATGCATAACATCATAAACAAGACCCCATTTAATAATTCTGAGTTTAAAACTGTTATGTCTTGTATTACCCGTATCCTACACAGTTTTCTTCTCCCACTTACCTAAAAGAACTGGCTGACCAGAGTCCTTTGATGTTTTCCCCCCTCCAAACCAGTAACAATAGGCCATTTCATGCATGAGATGTGAAATGCAAAGGCTATTGAACAGAGCACATTTTCACGGAGTTTCAATCCAATGCCGCTTAACATGACATTGTGAATTATGGCCTAGAGATGGAAATTAAAACTCATTAAAATAGCTTCCCCAGTTCTTATCAGTAGGTCATAGATTGTCCAAATGTTTAAACAAGTGTAGTCTCTCTCCGTGTTAAAATCTATCCCTTTTTCAGAGCAACAAAGCATATAAATAATCAATTTCATCTGTTAATCAAGAAATTTTTCTATATGAATAGGTAAAACTTATGTACACAAGGCCCTACTGTGCCAGACCAAAAGTCCATCTAGTCCTGAAATCCTGCCAAGGGCTAGACTTTCCTCAAGTATAGCATTGTCCGAGAAATTCAATGCAGTTATCAGCTGTGGAATCTCATTTTGAGTTTACTTACAGGTCATTCCCAAAATTTAAACAAAAAAGTAGCTAGGTCAGAAGAAAACTAAATTATAAAGCTATTTATTTGACAAATACAAAACAAGAATGAAAATAACTATTTGTAGAAATGAAGGCCTTTTCCATTTCAGGAAGTCTTATTCATGTTTGACTAAAAAAGAACAAATAAAATAATTGAAATTTTTATTTCGGCCTACTAATTAGTAAAATCCCCATAGTTTTTGGGTTTTTTTAAAGAATTATGCCTACAGAGGAAAATCATAAAGGACGTGCCAGTGAAGACCGGCCTCCTTGTGCTGTTCTGCAGTGACTGGAGCTAAGCTGCTGTGCTCTGTGTTGGAAGAGAGGAGCTTAGGAGTAACACTTGCACAACCAGGTTCATCCAAGTGAGGAGCCAGCACAGACTGGTAAGGTACTGGGCCAGTGTCTGCCATTTTGCAGCTGACAAACATATACCTGATTCTTAGGCTATTTACAGGAATGAGAACTGGAGAGAGCTATTGAGGAGTCAGGCCCAGGACAAACATACTGAAAATTTTTTTCTTGTGCATCGGTCCCTTGGAGACCTACACTTCAGATGGTTATTCAAGTTCAAACTACCCCATTTGACAAGAGTTTTTAGGTTAATCACAAGTGAGAGCAGCTCATCAGTAAATGCAAAGTGTAAAAGGAGAAAGAAATAGAGACTGTCAGTGGATTTGGAGTGAGCCAAAACAGGAAAGCAGTTGTTCAGCCTCTGACTCCTGTCCTCAGATCATTGCAGGAAAGAGTACAGCCCTAATGAGAAGGGAACAAAGGGCTGCAAATCTCAGCCAGAGGCAGAAGGATTTCCCTGCACATGTAACCACTTAGCACTGCAGCTGTACTGACAACCTGTGCCCCAAATTCAGTAAATACTAACCTTGTCCCCTTCCTCACATCTGAAAGAGAAATACACCTGCACAGATGGCTGAGAGCAGCATCCTGTGCTCTGTGGAAACTGGAGCAGAATTCTGAACCCCAGAGCAGTGCTGAAGCAATTCCCTTGTGCTGGTAGAACAAGGGCTCCCTCAACATGGAAAGGGATTTACTGCTTCTTCTCCCTTGTCTCTCCAGTTGTGCTCCTGTCAGGGGCTGTTTACACACCAGCTCTGAGTGTAGTGCACTGCAATGTCACTTGGAAGGTTTCCCTGCTGATCTGGCAGAGCTGACAGTGTGCTGCAGGTGTTTCACACATGAGCAGATGGGGAACAGTGAGACCAAGGAGGTTTGCTTCTTGCTCCACATCTCATTTTGCTCACAGTGGGGTTCACGCTACCTCTCTCTTTTCCCGTCAGATGCGTGGAGTTCTCTTTTCTAGTTCTACCAGTATCAGTCCTGGGAAGTAGCATCTGCACTGGCAATAAAGAAACATGAAAAAGGAACCACTGAGGTTGCTTAGCAGAAAGGAAGAGAATTAATCTTCTAAAAGGAAAAGACGTGATCTTTTTCTGTTATACATTTCAATTCCAGCCCTTATACAGATTTCATATTGGCTTCTTATAAGCCACATATGTATGGAGGTTGTTGCTGACTTTTTTGCTGGATTATTTGAGGTTTTAGTGTCATGCTGCATAAATGGGTCAGTCTGCATGACTGTATTTAGCAGCATCTGCAAATAGCTTTACAATTTCCCCCCCCAAATTCTCTAGAAGTAAAGTTGGAAGGACAACTCTATGTCAAACAGTTAATATGCTAAAATAGGGACTGGAGGCTGAGGCCAATTGATTTTGTACTTTTAGATGTACTTGTTCACTCCACCTGCTGTGTTGTCTTCTCGTACTCTGACTCTCTTGTCAGGGTATGTGTGCAGGGTTCCATTTTGGCTTCTGCATTATTAGTAAAATTCTTAAATAGTTGCAATTGTTATGTCCAAAGTGCACTAATACAGCCAAAAAATCATAATCCTCTTTAGAATTTGGCTGTGTGCTTCTAAATGTTGATGGCAAGAATATATTGAAAACAGTAAGGATCTCCTTTTTATTATTCAGATAAACATCAACTACTTCTGACTTCACACCCCCCCCCCCCCCCCCGAATCCCGAATTTTCTTTAATCTCATTAGCACAGGAAACATCTTCATATGCTACAACTCTGAAAACTAGCCTGTTAGATGCAGGTTCCCAAATCAAAATCTGGCCTACGGAAATGCTGTTAACATTGCATCTGAAATAAATAGCTAGGCTCAGCTCTTGAATTATGACCCACAATGGATAAGCCTTACATCCGTCTGTAAATTGAGTAAATCTAGAAATCTCCTAGAAGCAGGAATTATGAAATGCTACCACAGAGGGCTAAAGGAAAAGTATACTCTGGAACAGAGTTTGAAAGGTATATTTTGTAAACTGGAAAATAACAAGTCCCTGCAGATCTTATAAGAAGATGTGATAATTCTGTATTTGGGGCTGCAATGGATTCTGTGTATTAAAAGCTTATTTTCCTAATCAGAGAACTTCATATGATTCAGAATAAGCATTGAAGAAGATCTCTTAAGAAGGGTGTATCTCCTAAGCTCTCACTTTTCCAACTTTATGATAAATTAGAACTACTAATGCCTGGAAAAAGACCATTTGTTGTAGTTGTTGTTGCTCATATGGAGATTTCTCTGAGTCAGGGAGGGGAGGTGAAAGAGAGGATCATCCAGAGAGTTCTTGATCACTGTAGGGCTTTGGAGAAAAAATATCCAAAGAAAAGCAATATCCAGGGAGCCAGTGATGTGGAATACAGAAAAAGATTGTCATGACAGCCCACTGTGTCTCTAGGGGAAAAGTCAAACAATATGTAGAAAAAGATTATACAAATCAGATCAACTAATTACTTTTTGGCCTGATTTTAGGTCAAAACTTCCTAGTTTATGTGACAGCATAATTCATTCATGAGATGCTAGAGTTTCGTTATGGTCCATCCAGAAATTCCAGAAATTTTGAAACTCCTAAATAATAGTTTCAAATAATAATAAACAATTATTTCACAGATTTTATACCACGACAAGAGTTTATGCAGCTTTCCAGTGTAGTTTTGAGTAAAATGTAACTAATTGAGAATGCCAGGTGTTAATATTTTAATTAAGTGGGTTATGCAGTTCAGTACTAAAGGGAACGCATACATGTTTACAGAAATTAGCCAGGCCTGTACACCTATAAACTTAAGTGCAAATAACTTAATGAAAGGCAAAGATAAGCATATGTTCAAAATTTTCTGAGATTATGTCTAGCACCAAAAGTCACGAATTGTCCAACAAAATTGTCTAACAAAACATTAATCTTGGAAATGCTTTTAATGTTTTAGATTGTATTCTAAGGCCACACTGCTGTTGAGGATTTTTGACTATTTAAAAAGAAAAGATGTCTTACTATGACAGCTTACCTGATGCATTAAAGGAAAACAGAATTTAAGGCTGAAAAAGTATCAAGAAGCTGTGAATTTAATATAGGTAGAAAGTGGCAGATACAGGGAAGACAGAGTGCCAGGAAGGAGACTTTCCATCTTTAAAAGAAGTAGGTTTTAATACTGTCAGGTGATATGGTGAACCTGATGGATGAGCAGTCTAACCCAACATTGCAAATCATGAGTTCCCTTTCAAATTATGTTGTAGGAGAAGTATTCATCCTAATTTGGTCAACTTGTATTTCACAGAACAAAGAATAAAATAGTTATTCTTCCTTTTATGAAGACCTGCTCTGATCTATTGTGTATGAGCGAATGCTCAAGACAAACTTGCAGATCCCCATGAGCATAAATTTAATTGATAATGACAATAGATATTAAATTGTGTAATTCCGCTGAGATGTAATGCTGCAGATGACTTAACAATTTATTGATATGGCAGAATAAGTTCATTTACCATTTACTGCCGAAAATGAAGCATCTCTCCATAGTTACAGTATTTCTTACTGTATTGTCCTTGAAATCAGTTTGATATTTCTGAATTGGGCACTTAAAATGAACAATATAATAAATGTAAGTACTAAATATATAACTGGTGAGTTAGAGCCATTTTCTATTTAATTATTTATGATATATTTGTGTTACATTGTCAGGGTATGCCTGTGATGTCAGCTTGCTGTGCCAGCTCTGCCTCTGTTGGATCAGAGCCACAGTAGGATGGCCCTTGGAGAGCTAACTCCTTTTATGTGGCAATAGGAGAGCTAATTCCTGTTCTGTGGTTTTTGTCTGGCTCAGATAAAGCTCAAATCTGCCTGAAATTCACCAGAGTGACATACCTAACACCATCTTCTTCATGCTGTAGACCTAGCTCTTGTGGGACAGTCATTATACCTTGTTAAAAGAACTTGTTAAAAAATTGAAACCACATCCTTGCAACAGGAGGAATGATGATGAAAACAACAATATGGAAATACAACACCTTCAAAGCAGTTTTATGCAGTCACATGTAATATACCTGACCAATGTTCTTTATAAAGAGTAAATATGGTCTCAGCAAACCTATAGCTGTGTTTATGGAAAAGCTGCTTTCCTACCTATATGCAATCTGCCTCTTACTTTCTTACCTTAACTTGAAAGTAGCTTTTTTGTCCTCTGTGACAGAGCTACTGCAGTTTGCACATTCATCTTTGCAGCACAAGGCACTCTTGCTGGCGGTAGCCTTCTTCAAGTTCTGGGTGTGACTGACAGCAAAAACCTCAGCATCAGTTTCTCATCAGCCAAAACCAATCTCGTTCAAAAACGGCCTTTAAATTTGCTGGCTTGTTCTGTGAAGCAATCTGGCTGGCTGGCAGTGGAGGTGTTTAAGTGTAAGGACTTCCTGTGGTTTAAGATTTGACAGACTCCAGTTGGTGCCCCTAGTTATTTGAGAGTGATGTGGCAACACTGAGTGGTTGCTGATGAACAGGTTTGCAGTGATCATGCCTCTGTTTTCTGTTTTTGTTTTTTGTTTTTATCTTTTCCTCAGGGGAAATCGCTCACATCAAAGAGGTTAACCAGTCTAGTGCAGTCCTACTAAAAGGATCACCTTGTAGCATGGAAGCAGACTCAAATCATTATACATACTTTGTAGCTCACTGATTGCCTGACTCAGAGGACAGTAGAACAAGATGTTGCATGAGCAAGGACCTGACTTGTTTTCTTTTGTGTATACTAAGGCATTACAGACTCCGAGGGACTCTCTAGCCTTTCGATGCCTCCATTTCGAAAACTGTCTGCTCACTTCCTCCTTCATATCAAGCTGGATCTGTGTCTTTTTATTTTCTGCAAGCTCAAGTACAGTGAAAAAAAAGCTTCTGCTAGGCACAGTTTATTAAAAAAATACGTCAATCAAAAACTGGAAGAAATGTAAAAAATGCATATATTAATAAATATACATATGGCATCACATTTATTGCACAATAAATTAGCACAGAAGGTTTCATTTCACTGATGTATTCACATTGAGAAAGAAAGCCTGTGTCTTTGTCTGTTGTCTGTATATTCTCTGTTAATGTTTCTTGCATTTATTTTTATACCATATTTAAAAAAAGAACACCTTTTACTTCAGATGTATTAAAGTTGATCCTTTCTCTGTAAATTTGTGTATGTTTATATTGTTGTTTTATCTTTCATTAAAAGATGCAGAATCTCTTTCCTTTGGGAAGTTTGAGATTTTAATATTGAATCTGAAGATTAGTTGAGCAAAATGATCCCCAAAAGTTACACACCTTGTGCTTTCTAAAAAGTGACATGAAATGGCATTTTCTTTCTCTCAGTGACACCTAACCAAACACACTTTATTGATAATCATTTACTTTTTCTTTTCTTTTTATCAAGCTAGCAGCAGAGAGACCTTTGCCGCTTGCTTGTCATTGCATAAGCAAACCGTTCTTTAAGCTAGGCCCGTTCTCTAAGAGCGCAGCCTGCCCAGCGATTCAGTCGCTACCCCAGACCGGACTGACTGAACTGCACTTCCTTAGGAATGGACATGAACAAAGCTGGCTGAGAACACAAGGGTATACTTGCTAAATAGGAAGGACAGGGCTTCTTTCTCCTTGCTGTCACTTGTGCTATAAGGCAACATTTTAAGCTGAAAAGGTAGTGTTTTGGGAGTGCTAAGTACACAGTCTGTGGAGTAAACCTCTAGTAGTAACGCAGGAGGAGGCTGTCATTTCCAGGGCTCTGTTCGGGGACGCTGTTGTGTGTCCACTGCCAAGCTTACTCACACAGAGACCTGTTGACAGATTTATGAGTGTGTGTTGATGTTGCCCGTGAGACAGTAGGTACGGAGCTTCTGAAGCTAATCTAAGCTGGAACCAGAAATCTGCTTGGCCTAAGAAACAACACTGTTGACTGATAGAGGTGATGTAAGGATAGTAGACAGAATCTCAGAGTAGAAAAGAAAGAATGGGAACTAAGTCAAATGACAAAATGCTGATACCTCCAGGGCATGGTAGTGTGCACAGGATGAACAAGCCTTTTTAGCAATGCACAGAATAGACTCAGGACAGCCAACTCTAGTACCATCTGTCATGCTGACTGTGGTTTGATATTGAGAATCTTGTTTCAAAGGGACTATGAATCCTAAACATGAACACACGAAGTGGGACAGTCATAGATACAAGCAGACGATCAATTTGAATGCATTACTACCAGAGACATCTCATTTAGCCTTGGAAAACCACCTGCATTGATGCTATTAGGGACAGGATAGTTGCACAGAGCAGCTCTGGGCAGAAGGCAGCTGAGCTGCCTTCTGCTGGGAGCACTCACTTCTCCACTGGCTCTGGCAGTAGTCTGGTGCAGCCATAACCAGGAATGCAGCATCTTTAAAGATGCAGTCTGAGTGAACCCAGTACAAAATGCATTTTAAATCCATGAATGGCTGTTCCCCATATTCTGCTCAGTTGAGGTTTCTAGAGGTTTGGGATTTCTATTTGTTCATTGTTTTCACATGGCACTGTGTTTCTGGTTTCTAGCTAGGATGACAATTACTGCTTTAAAGTGTCTCTGGTTTTGCTAGCAGAATTCTACTAAGCTTTTATGGAAATGCCCCATCAGAGCTGGGTCTTACTGAGAGCTCCATACAGGTCAACTGAAAATATTCACAACCTAGGGATGTCACACAAATTTTACTAAGTAGCCACACCGAACCACAGATCTTAAACTGAGATTTAATTTTACCACAGAAATGTGAGCTCTGAGAGATGAGCTTGGGGCCAGGCAATCCACAGAAATTTGAGCTCTGCTTCACTTCTCAGTGCCAAATAGAGATATTTATTTCCAAACTCCTGCTGCCACCAATTTCGTCAACTGGTATATTGCCTCCTTTGCCTTAGTAGTTAACTAATTAGATACCACTGTCTGCTTCAAAGAATCACTTCCGTCAAATACCTAATGTTTCAAATCCAAGCATTAGGCATTTCATGCAACTTCACCCTAAGAAATATTTTTTTCAAAATCACTTTGCAACACCAACTGGTTGATAAAAAGTGACGGAGCATTTGTATTCCTGAACCCATTCAGTACTTATTCTAGTTCTTTCCTGTCATGGTTTAACTCCAGCTGGAAACTAAGCAGCTGCTTGTTCACTCCCCCCTACCTCCGGTGGGATTGGGAGGAGAAGAGGAAAAAGTAAAACCCATGGGACAAGATAAGAAAAATTTAATAATTGAAAAAATTTATATTCATAATAACAGTAATCTTAATGAAAATGAGAGCAAGAGAGGAAGGAGTAAAATCCCCCACCCAAGAAATACAAGTGATGCACAATGCAATTGCTCACCACCCGCTGACCAATGCTCAGCCCCCCGAACAGTGATCGGGCCCTCTTGACCAACTGCCCCGGTTTCTATACTGACCTTGGTGTTCTGTGGTATGGAATATCCTGTTGGCCAGCTCGGGTCAGCTGTCCTCATGATGCTGCCTCAACTTATTGTGCACCTGCTCCCTGGCAGAGCATGGGAAACTGGAAAGTCCTTCACTGAGGGTAAGACCTGCTCCACAACACCAAAAGCATCAGTGTCTTATCAACAGCATTCTCATGCTAAATCCAAACCACAGCACTGCATCAGCTACTAGGAAGAAAGTGAAATCTATCCCAGCTGAATCCAGGACATTTCCTTTCAAGAAATATGAAGTCTGTATTGAATGGCTATCTTTCCCTGTATTTGCACAGGATTTAACATGATGTCTCTAAAGTAAAACCGGGCATTACTAATAAGGATTTCAATGTAGTCAGGGAGCTGTGTTAAGGTTTCATTTGAGCTTAGTTTCAAGTGATACAGCTCCCCTGCTACATATGAGTGAACTTGGCCCAAACAAAATCAATCCTACAACTAGATGATTTTTTAAAAGGTTTATCTGCAATCTTCTGATACTTCACCTCATCGTTGTCATCTGCCAGTGATACAATACTGGGACTGGAAACTCCAAGCAGGCACAAACTTCCTTTTTTCTCCCCCACAGAGAAAAGCTAAATTTGTGTTTCCAAATTTATACAAAGATCCACTTCAAGAATTAAGATTATCTCAGATTAAGGCATGCTTGTACATTAACCGAGCAGCTGCAGTTTGACTTTGGTTACACAACAATTTACCAATTAAGAATGTCAGTGAAGCCACAAATCTGCTGAGGAAAAAAGGACCAAGAGAGAAAATCACTCTGAAGGGACCATATTTCTTATCTTCTAGGGAAAAGGCATCACTCAGTGCCTCCTGGCTCTGCCCAAGAAGCTTAAAACACCCTCATAAGGGATATTAATTGTAATATTCCTTAAAATAACTGGTTGGAGCTTGGAACTTTCATCTGAGAGTTGGGGTTCATCAGTCAGTCTCTTTCCCCAAACATCCTGGTACATTAAACAGCTCTAAAGCCTACAGGATAAAGTGTTTGATAGTGCTTCTGCACACTTCAGATGGTTTTGTGCTCCCAGACCAGCCTGTGAAGGTAGGAGAGGCAGAATCTATCCTGGCACCTACCTGAAAACAGCAAAATAGTCACCCATTCTTCTGTAAGAAGCAAGTAAAAACAGTCCTTCAACCCTAGAAATCCAAAGAGGGAGAAAAAGGGCCTTACAATAGTGATGAGATAAATTGCAAAATGCTGAGCCAAAACAGTGGTGGAGTCTGGCCAGAAATTAATGAGTTGAAGGTGAATACAGGACTAAGAAATGGGAATTAATTGCGGTGACCAGAACAGAACCGACAAGGGAGGAAAACTGGAGAGCTAAATAATTAGGAGCAAGAGAGGCAGAATGCAGCTGGTGGATTGCCAGCCTGTTGGTCACAGCCATGCTGAGTTGGAATTAAAACCTGAAAAATCAGGCAAGATCAACTTCAACCGGTGCCTTAAAACCCAACAACAACATTTTTCCATCTAGAAAGCAATAATGTGTAATAATAAAATATCTAGAGTTGACTTTTTCAAATTGTACCCCTAATATGACTGAAACCATAAATGCCAAATAGTCTCCTAAGAAACAAAAAATAGGAGGGCAACAAACAGTTTCAGAAAACAAGAAAACAAGACCTATAGTAATGCATTTAGGATGTTATTTATTTAAAAAAAAAAAAAAAAAAAAAAAAAAATTAAAGCCAAAGCAGACCACCAAAGTGAGGAAAGGCTGGTTTTGATATGTAACTGGAACTAGGAGCTGGAAAAGCCAGTGATTTATTTGCAGCTCTTCCAATTATTTTTTTAACGCATAGTGAAAAACAGCTCTTTCAATTTAGATTTTAAAACTGACATATTTTTTATGTCTCTTCTAGGTAAAGATATTGTGCATAGAACTAACACTGCACTTATTATACTAGGTGCATAACACTGGACTTACTATAAAAGGTGCATAAAATACAGGAATTTTGCTAAAAGAATTTTAATAGCTACAGGGAATTAAAGAAAATAAGTTTTTAATCCCAACATCTTCAAGCAAAATTATCAGCAAATCATTTTAACATATTCTGTGTCCAGAATTCATTTAAGCAAGTTGCTAAGTGGTTGTGACTCACACCAGTCTGCCTTTTGATCTAACTATGCTGAACAGATTGCTTTTGTCTCCTATGAGTTGAAGATATGCTGAATTCCCAATATGGAAGAGGTGAAGGGGAAGAGGAGTTCTCTGAGGCTGGATTTCCCCCCCCCATGCCGTTGCAGACTGTGGAGCCCTCAAGTGGCATGTGTACAACTCAGTGTGTTTTGTTTGTATATACATTGACTTGAGGGCTGCAGAGTCTCTCCAGACAGTCATTATCTCTGAAACGACAAAGTTTTGTTTCCTTAATATCTAAACAGAATCTTCTTTGCTTTGGTTTATCCCTTTATTTTTGACCAGGCTGCTGCAGTCACTACAATTATATGTTCCCAACATAAATGGACATTGCAACATCACAGCCTCCTTTGGTTTTCTTACTGGTGTTTCTAGCATAGATGGTTGCTCCCCTTGGTGTGTAGCTGACTCTTCTTCGGTCAGTGAGGTGCCTTGAGTTGTCCTTTGAATAGCATCCTCATTTTTCAGACAATGTTTCTCTTTTTCCAAGATCTTTTTTTAATTATTTTTTATTCCACCTGTGCATTATTTGCAGTCCTTTTATCTGCAGGTATAATCTTTTATCCTTATATATGGGTGAAACTGAGGAAGCTTCAGGTCTGGTTCTTTAACACAAACACTTGAATGAGAATGAGTACCATCATCACTATTTGCTGTAAGGGATCTGTATGTGTAAATTGCAAAGAAAAATTGTCCAGATAATAAACTCGGAGAACCTGCTCAAATGCTAGGTGATAGTCCTTATTTACAAGTGTGGACATGGACAGTAAATATCAAACAATATTAAGACACGACGGTAAATGTTACCTTGTTAGTGGCATTTGCACAATTTTTATTGTACTTTGCTCCCAAAATATATTCTGCTGCATTCACCTTCATTGGCTTTCTTTTTGATTTGACTAGATTTTAAAATCTCTTGTTAGATTCATCACAGATGTCATCTTTCAAAAGGGGTACTATTTCCCACCCTTCCTCTTAACCTGGCAACTGCTCCTTAAGCACATGTATCACATAAATGAGGCATTTCATTATGCACATTATCTTTTCTATCCACCTTTTTATTTCTTTACCCCTTTCATTTTTAAAAGATGAGTGGCAATGGCATATTTAATGTGACTTACTTTTGTACCTTTTGCTGAGAGGAATGTATAACCCAAAATCTATGAACTTTTTTTGAGTTCATCTCCTTTGATGCACTGTTCTTTAGACAACTTTTCTTTAAGATTCTCTTTTTTCTCTCCTTCTTCCCATCAGTAACATCTTTTTTAGGATTCTCCATTTTTTTTTTTTTTCCTTTGTTCCTCTGATTCTTGCTCCATTGATCTCTCCTGCATGGTCTTATGGTGCCCACTAATGCTCTTTATACTTACCTTCTCTGTTTTATCCTTCTTGGAACTAAAAAAAATTAGGAAAAACAACACAAAACAGAAAGCATTAAAGGAAAGGCAGGTCAGCGCTAGGGCAGGGGCTGATGTGGATGCACAATGTGCCTCTGACTGTGGCCTGATCTCAAGGGACCATCCTTCTCCCGGCAGTCTGCCTCTCCCCTTCCCCACCCTGTTCCCAGGAGCTCTCCACTCCTACAGCCACTGCTCCCCCAAGGTGAAGGAGAAGGGGCATGGGACAATGTCCTGGGGAGAAGGGTGCCTGTACAGGGGTGCTGTTACACAGCAGGACATCCTTCCTTGCTGGTGAGGAGGTGTCTCTGGAAACCTCAGGAGATGTGAGGGAGATGAGTTATTCCTTTGCTTAGGTGCAGTGAATGGAGGCAGACAAAAGGTGTGGACTCCTCTGGTGCCCGAGACTGATGGAAGAAAGGGGGCGGGTACTCGGGCCATTCACTCCCAGCATTGCAATTTGAAATAAGTAAGGAGCTTGAGCTTCTTCCATGGTAAGAGTGAGGTGTCCACAGAGTGATGCAGAGTGTCTCTCTCTCTTATCAAAGAGAGAGTCTGTGGGAGGCAGGAATGAAGAGTAAAGCCCAAAACTAGGAAATATTCCTAAGTCCTGGTCCATATTGGTCTGGGAGGTAGCTCCAGTGACACCAGTGAACAGGCCTGTGGAAGCTCATGTTGTGCCTAAATCACAGATAAAATTTTTTGGGGGTGGAGGCACAAATGTGGAATTTCATCGATGGATAAACTGCTGAAGATACAGTTCAATTAGATAGACATGCTCAATTAATGAGGGAATTGGTTTCCAGAAAGTTGTTATTAGGGAACTGTTAAGTTTGTAATTCCTAAGTCATTTTGGGTAATTCCATTTCTCCTTCCTCCATCCCTTCTGAAGCAGTTCAGCAACCTTTCTTGACTAGCAAGGTTTTGCCTTATCTCTTCCCTTGATTTTCTCCTCAGCTGTTTTCCTAATCTTTTTCTGCCAGTATTGGAAACCCCAGGTATAAGGGAGTAGCTGAAGCTGCTCTCCCACCAGGGCATTTGTGTGCAGAGCATAATTTTTACTTCCATGTTTATTTTCATCCTGTAATGAGACAATTGAAGTATCAGACTTTCATTTTGTTCCAAAGGGCTTCTTCCCAGTGCAATTCCAGTCGTACAGACCCATATCATCTACTTTTTCTGTATACTTGTGGCATTGGAGAAAAAAAAAAGACACCCACAACTAACTAAAAAAACAAACACAGAAGATATGAATTTTAGATATCTCTTCTGCTGATGGTCAGTGCTAAGAGGAAAAACAGAAAAATACTTTCTCAAACCTCATGGCTGTATTAAAACTGTACTTCGGGATTCCCATCTGCAAGGATCTCTGAGCATCTCCAGACCTTTTGTTGCCTCAGTTGACGTCTCTGTTCTTTTCCTGTCCCAACCTCCAAAGCTTCCTGCCCCAGAGCATACTTCCACTGAAAGCAGAGACGTGAAACCTTTAAGACTGGCTTTAAAATACAGCTACCCTTTGCTCCTAAAGTTGTGCTTGCTAGCTGGATGTCAGTAGTGGAATCTCTTTGGTACAGTAGGGTGGGCTAGTAGGGTGGATTTGGTTTTTTTTTTTTTTTTTGAAAGATGGTTTGTATTTCTTCTGCTTCTTCTCTCACCCAAGACCACAGCATGAGCTGGGAATGCACCTTTGTCTCTAGAAAGATTTTGAAGACAACCTCTTTCCACAAAAAGCATGGACTAGGTGGAGTTACTTTGATTATTTTGTGTCTTTTAATGAGAAAGAAAAAAAGCAAGAGTTTACAGGCCAGAAGACCACAAGGAATATGAGACTCAGGAGGGAGTGATAAAAATAACAAAACCAGCTGCTTTTATTTTATATCTAAATAAAGATTTTAAATATGTTGCCCAAATAGCATTGG
>NW_024582081.1:234827-265114 GCF_017639235.1 Corvus kubaryi
GGGAAAACCTTTCCATGCCCAATGTGGTGAAGATGTCTGATGTTGCCTGTAGAAGCTGCATCCTTTTCAGATCCTGACAGTTCCTGCACCAGGATGCCTTCATCATTACTCCTCATTATTGAGGCCTTGCCACCTTGTGCATGTAGCAGCAACTCTACCAGACAAATTCTGTCTGCATTATTCAGCATCAGTCCTTCATGTAACACAGAAATGGCTTCTTTAGGCAACTCCATCCCCTGCACACTCCTATTTTCTGTTTTATAGGTACTGACAGGGCAGGACCAGCATGGCCGTATATCAGCACTGATCTGCTGCACTGCTGCTGCAGTTTCTGCTAAGGAAAAGCTTGCAATCTGAATGGTACTACTATGAATTGTGTAATGCTTACTACAAAAAATATTCATTAGAGAAATTTACTGGATGGGACTATTTTGGTATTCATTATAACCCATTATATGAGAAAACTAAATAGAGCATAAAATCAGAAACAAAGGGAGGAAGTCAAAGCAATTTTCTTTACCATAGTAGAGCAAACTAGTTTGGTGCTATCAAAAGCCTGGTGATTTTTTTCTTTTTTTTCTTCCTTTTTCCTCCCGTAGTCCTGAAGTGGTCATGTACCACTTTTTTCCATTTGACATTTTCAGTTTTCTTTCATGCTGAGTCTTGCTGATCTATGTGCTGACAACTGATCGGCCTTCATCGGAAACAAATAAACCCGGTATTACGCTCCTCCTCTAAACCCTCCGCTGCGGTGATGTTGGGAGTGGCTGGGCAGCAATCGCGAGCTTCCCTCCCAGCACGAGCGCCCCAAAGCCTTGCCGGGTGCGTGCCCTCGGCCGCCGCTCGCTGCCCGCGCTGTCCGCGCCGGGCGGCGGGGCCGGGCCGGGCGGCGGGGCAGCAGTGACACCTCGTGGGGGCGCGCCGGAACCGCGCCCGCGCCGCTCCCAGGCCCCGCGATGCTCTTTCGGCCGGGAAGAGCAGGAGCCCGCGCGGCGCCAGTGCGCAGCGCCTCTGCGGCCGCGCTCACACGGACGCTCCCCGTCCCCTCCCCTGGCCGGGGACAAACGAACCACCTTCTGTCATATCCCAACAGAAAGACCGTGGAAGATTTTTGCCAGGTTACATCAGAGGAGACGGTCTGCTTTTAAGAGGATTCCTGGGAACCAGTGCTGCTGCACTACACAAGTTCCTTCTGGGATGTTGGGGTCTTATCGAGATATAATTGGGTTGTTAGGAATTTCCTTCAGTAGCCAGTGGCACTTGGTTTAAGAAGAAAAAATCAGAGTGCTGTGCAACCAAATATGAAAGTACCCCCAAAGGAAGAAGAAACAGGGACAGCCACGGAGCAAAGCCGTCCACAGACATCAAGGTCTTATTCGACTCTAGAGACATGCAGAGCCTGAGGACTGATGGATTAAGCAGTTCTACTTCTACTAGTATCACCTCCCCAACAAAGACTGCCCCCCTTCCAGCTGGCTGCCCACAGGGAAGGGGAGTGTGGAAGTCATGCATGGAAGCACTGCACGTAGTTGTTCCCGTTTTCCTTCAGGGCAATGAGATGTTGGACCTATGATCTGTAAGCAAACAGGCAGGCCAGAAGGAAACCCATTGCCATCTACTTCTGATTTTAGGGAGAACCTCTTGACAAAGGCCAAAATGTAACTGATCAACAGCTGCCAGACTGCATCAGTATGGTCTGTATTGCTCCTCACGCTTTATTTGTTCTTCATTTGTTCATTTTTGTATCTTGTTAAGAATGAGAAACCAAATCTAAAAGCTGTGCTTGATTTTCCTGGGCTTTCACCAGCACAGCTGCATTGATTTTGGTCTTTTCTCCTCTTCTCCAGAGCCCCTACAGCCTCTGATGGGATTGCTGAGAAAGTCTGACTTTGCATTTCAACCTTTTTTCATCTCATTTTTTATATATCCCATTTCAGCTTTACCAAAGAACCTGCACTCCGCCTGTGAGGGCCACAGGAAAACCAGGAATAAGCACCCTAATGACTTCAGACACTGAACCATTCTGGGGAGGTTTTTATGTGGAGAATCATGTATGAGGAGGATCTACTCTTCAGTTTTTAAAGCCAGAGGATGAAAGAAATACTTTCTCTCCATTAGTAATAGACAACTAACCTTAATAACATAATGTTTAATGAAAAATACTTTAGGTATTTGTATGTAATATTGTTTTATGTCTGGAGTGGATATTATGGAAAAAAATTGTCCTTGCTTTAGGGGATGGAGAGAAAGTTTGCCTTTACTTGGATATATAACACTACCCTTTGGGATGGTGTCATTTGATAATTCCTGCCACATGTTCTTATGAGTAGGATGTTTTTGTTTCCTTACTGTGTCTCCCCTCAAGTCCTGCTGGGTAATATTTCAGATGGTCACGGTCAGAAAAGGCATGTGACAACTTCCAGATGTTCAAATAATCAAAGCAATCTGCAGATCTAAGGGAGCACACCAACAAACAAATGGAGGATAACTTGAAGAGCTGCAGTCTAGGTGGGGGGTCACATTCAGAGGTGGTGGAGCAGGCTTGAAGGATAGTCTTTTAATATCTGGAGAATTCGCTGATGTCTAGATCATTTGCTAAAAATGAGATAGTCTGATGATGTGGCTGGGCAGGCAGTAAAAATGTAAAACATGGGGTCTGGTTGTGGTTTTCCCACAGCTTGGAGCAGAGCTGGCTTCCCTGGGGAGCGAGGAAGGCTCTCAGAGTGCGGCGTAGCTCTGAGCTGAGCTGGCCTCTGGGCTCCAGCTTGCGTGATGCATCTGGGACTGAGAAATGTGACCATGCCCTGCTGTCACCCACACCACCGCAGCATCTGGGGCTACATCCTTGCTGAGCTGGTGGTGCCTGAGATAGGGCTGTATTCAACAGAGAGGAGAGGGCACATCTCAGCTCAGAGAAACAAGTGCTTCTGTTTTGCTCCTACCTGGCTTTTATAGGCACCTGTTTGGGTACTGGTAGCTAGTTCTAAGCTCAGTTTGGGGAGCCCTTAATCAAAGCCCTTCATCACCCCAGGTGATTTTTGTTAGTCCATCCTCCCAGCTTTATAGAAACGGACAAGACAATTGAAAATGTGCAGTGGGACAGAGCATTCCTCTTTGGAAACGTAAAACCATTCATCATCAAGATTAAAAAGCTCATATTAGTCACTGGCAACCTGGTATTTGTAGAGGTGAATGAGCATGACTGTGGTGCAGTGTGCGTGGAGCAGCAAGGAACAGCGGGATGGAGGATACACATTGCTTCTGTGACACAGACTGAACAGTCCTGTCTCTGGTCACAGGAGGAACAAAGTTCCTTCCTCACAGGATCCTACAGCAAGTTTCCTGGTGCCTTTTTGTACGCTGGCATTTGATGTCTCAGTGCCTGCACTGCTGGCGCATCCTTTGAAACAGATGTTCTCTGCATCTGCCCACTCTGTGTGCAACTGGCACAGCTCTGCTGGAAGACTGCTTTCCAAATCCTTCCAGTGATGGAAAGGGGTGGGCAGTATTACTGCTATTATTTCTACTACTACTAATTTGTTTGGAAACACTGCTGGCTCAAAACCTGGCTCAGCTGCTGATGAAGAAGGGAAGATCTGCTCATGTCGAGAGAGCTACTAGAGCTTTGAACTACAGGCTGATGCTTTTGAAGTGTAACTATTTGGGACATTGCTACCAACTGCTCTTTCCCCTTGGTAATAAGCCTTTATATGACTTTTCATGCAATCCTATATGGGTCTTTTGCTGCTTGGGAGGTAATGGTGTAGCATGCTAGCAAACTTGGTTCCACTCTAGGAAAAGGAGCTGCTTTTGTCAGTTGGGTTCTCCATATGGCATTCCTCAAACACCTGGAGAATTTCTGACAAAGTTAGTCTTTGGTTTTGTGCAAAGAATACCTTTGTATGTACATGGAAGGGGAAAGTCCAATACAGTGCTCTCCTGGAGAATCAGACCATGGTGCCTGTGTACTTGGAGGGGCCTGAGCCTGAGGAGGGTGTTGGTAGCAGTGGCGGGGCCCTGGGAGAGACACACCACAACACAGGCAAACACACAAAAGTGAGGAGGATGCTGCAATGCACAAGAGCACTAGTGCCTGAATGTGCTGCAGGAAAGTGGTGGCCATGAAGAATTAGGTCTGGATTGTATGACAGATATTTATTGTGATGGCTCCTCTCTGTCCTGATCCATGTTTGTAAGACTGAGCTAACAAGGTCGTCTTATGTAGTAAACTCTGAAAATTTTGGAGGCCTGTGTTCTTCTACTAGCTGGCGCATTGACAGCACATGCTTCCATCATTTATAATGTTGTTGTCAAGGCTGCAAGCTCTTTGCCCATGTCCACAGGGAAAGTTATAATTATGTATGTATGGTAAATTAAAAATGGAAACCATTCATTGCACTGGAAGCCAACTCAAAAAGGACAGCTGGGGAGAAGTGATAAGGGAAATAAAACTACTACAAACCAGAAAACTGTGGGAGAAACAAACTAAGTGGTCTGTATCTACTAACCACCCATCTGTCGGTCATCCACCAATCTCTCTAACTAGATACGTATTTGAATGTTACTATTTAAAAAACGGGCAAGGGAGGAGCATGGGGAGGTCTGGCTGGGGCAAGAGGAAAGTGGCTGAAGGACCTTTTTACTGGCTGGTAAATTCATGCCTTGTCCCCCTTCAAGATTTCATAGTTTAGAAAGAATTTCAGTTTGCTCTTCAAAAGATGCGTCAGTCTGTTCTGGATTAAGAAGACAATATGCCTTCCACATTTACTCCCCCTGCAAAGACTGATTTTTGGAGGATTTACTAGTCATTGCATTTCAGACACATTTCTTAACAAGTTGGCTTTCTTTGTGGTTAAACTTTGACTCTGTCCTTCCTGAATCCTGTAAGGCTCACTATGTGGTGTTGGTCCTTTCATGGTCATTACTGATTCATACTCACTGCACTCATAGTGCTCTACTAAAATTGTTTTGTCAGGGTAAAAATTGCAAATTAAAATATTCTCTCAGAGGCAGGACCCCAAATATAATTTCGTAACAAAAATTCCCCAATTGTTTCCAAACAAGTTAAAACTGAACGTAAATCTTTCTTTTACTACCAGATGTGATCTTCCCAAGGCTTCAGACATGAATAATCTCTCAGAATTTTCCAGCTATTTCAATACCCTATGCATCCTGAAACCAGCCTATGTCCCTACCACCTATTCAGGAAAATTTGCAAACAAGGCCAATGCCTGACATTTTTACCCATTAAAATCAATTGTCATACATATTTTAATTTAATTTCTCAGTTTTCATTCCCTTCCATTGCTTGTTTGCAGCTGAATCTCCATTTCCCCCCTTTTTAATGGGAACGCAGGAAGTTCCCTCTATTTTCCTTTCTCTGCCTTTTCTTTCTTTAGAGTGTCTTGTCCCTTTCCCTTATTTTAATAGCCATCATTCTCTGTTGACTGCAGATCTTGGCTATATCCTGATAAAGTCAACAGAAAGGTTTTCCCTGGAATTTTAGACGTGTTTCCATATTGGTTTTTCTTTCCACTCCTCTCCTTTTTCTTCTTGATGCCTGGCTGGCCGATTTAAACAAACATTTTCAGAACAACTTGTGCTCGGCTGACTAAACTGGTAAATAATGGATAAATATAGTTTCAATTGGGAACAGCTTTCTGGCAAAGGATGGAGAACAGCACTAAAGAAGAATTTTTCTCACCTTGAGTCATGGGACCTGGTTGGTTAAATTAAAACCATTTACTTAACCTGCGTGTACAACACAAACATCAGAGATACCCTTTACTTTTACTGATCCTTTGTGCTGCCTACAGTACCCTTGCTGTTGTGAAACACAAATAGACCAGGTTTCTTTCTTTCTTTGAATCAAAAGCAGCACAAACCTAATTTATATATTTAAACAATGGCCCAGGCTTATTTTTTCAGTCATTCTTTTTTCCCCCACCACCCAGAAAGTTCTGTCATAAGCTTCAAGCTTCAACATGTAATGATAGAATTATAAATTCCTTGATGTCCGAAGGTTGGCTACCTCCCATCATAACTCAATCTTGCTGCTACACATTACTGTTTTCTTATCAAAGTGCACTTCACCGAGCATACAAAAGGGATGTTGCTATGTTTGTTAAGATGATAATTTGCATGTTTGCTATGAAGCATACGGATGACTTTTATAAATATTTTTATATGTATTTATTCATACAGAGGGGCTAGAAGTCTAAATATTACAGTGCTTTTGATATATATAGAGAAAATAAAAACCTAATTCACAATAGTAAGTCATTGTATTTTGAATTTTTATTGTAATAAATTATAGCAATAGTTCACACAACCCAGCTATTATCTCAGATTGTCTCTCTGCAGAATCACAAAAACAATCTGAGTCATCCTGACTTGATTCATGTTCAGTTCCTGTTTGGGAAGACTTCCCTCACCATCAGGCCGCCTGGTAGCATTTTTTTTTTCTGTGAAAGCTCAAATTCTGTACAACAGTCCCACAGCCTATGGTGGGTTCTGCAGCATGAATCATGGAAATATGCATCCTTGCTTGTTTGCAGCTGGTTGCTTTTGCCGAATTCCATGTGGAAGGAGAGCTATGCAATTTTTTCCTACATGATATGTGTCTTTTTAGCACTCTGATGGGAATGGATTAATAGAGACTTACCAAACATATCAAAAGACGCTCAGCATTTCAAAGAGGGAAAAGAAGTGGAGTTGACATGCAGAGCCAAGGCTGAGTATCGACCATTTTCAGAAAGAAAGTGAATTTGTCTTTACGCATAAAGCAAGGCATAAGAGAGTTGTTTCCCTTTTTCTCCCAGGGTCCTCTTCATGGCCTGTCACTAAATTCTTGTGAAACTTTTATTTATATTTGCTGTGGCTTTCATTTCACCTACATATGTTATATGAATGGTACATGCAGAAGATATTTTAATTAGTTCATGGAGCTGATTAATTAGTAACTGCTGCTCTTACCTGAAAAGCATTACAGGAGCAGAGAAGATTACTTGCACTTGCTACCCTTCCTTCATTTGAGAGAGACCTCTCTGAGCTGAAGATGCAGCATGGAATCTTTATATAATACCTTAGACATTAAGTGAATAATAATGTGTGACTTCAGGGAAATGAAGATACACAGAGTAACAATGACACTGGCTAATATTTCTGCAGTTGAACAGTTCAGCAGTGAGTGGCCTTGCTTCTGACAGTGTTCTGCAAAAATATAGTACAAATTTTACTATTAATAATAAAAACACAAAATTGTCACTTAAAGCCTTACAATGACTACAAAGATTACCAGATTCCTCTATCTTAAATGAGGATTGAAGGAACTTTAGAGGCAGAAATTTGAAGAGTTTGGCCATTTGATGTTGTATGATTGAGCAATAGTCATTTATCTGGTGGGCAAAAGTGAAGTCAGGTGCAGAGCAACAAGTTGTAGGGGCTATATGTGCTGTGGGAAGCATGCTTCACCAGGGGGTAGTGGGATTAAGCTGGATATGCTGGTTCACATCCAGGGCATTAGCTGGGTGTCAGCTCCAGGAACAAAACTGGTCAGAAACTAATGTAACCCCTGGGAATACGCGTTTTTGGCATGGAGGCCTGATTTCCTCTGTATGTGTGTTGAGCTCTGAAGCACAGAGTTTGCTTCATGCGCTCTTAAAGATTGCTCTGAGACCAACCAAAAGGCTGGAAAGTGTCTTCGGATAAAGTGGTAGGTGTGCAATCATTTAAGCATGCCAAGAAGAAGTTTAAGGATTTTGGTTATAGATGGTAAGTATTTACTTCAGGACTAATGCTCTTCCCATCCAGCAAGTAAAGATATAAAAAGATCTGGTGGCTGGAGCTGGACAAATGCACAGGATGAAAAGGCTACACATTTCCTCAAGGAAATACATAGCTACTGGTATGGTTTGCAAGAGGTTATTGTGGCTTTTCTACCATTAGCAATTTTTAAATCGAGAATAGATGTTGTTGGGTTTTTTTAATCTAAGAGATTTACTCAAGTTTTCACTGGATCAAATTCAAGGATGTTCTGTATCCTAAATTATGTGGTTAGGTGACCACACAGTGACTCCTGGTTTTATAATCTGAAAATCCTTTTTCTCTGACAAATAGGGCTGGAGGAGCTTTTACTGTGATTGATGACTTGGATTCATGGATGTGCACTGTGTTTACTGGGGTCAGCACTCACCTTGCTTCCTTCTGAACCAGCTTAGCACTGACTGTCCAGGCTGCAGAGCTGCACTAAGCAGACCTGTCCTGCCTAGCCCAAGGATGCTCCTTTTTCACTTATTTCTCTCCTCCCAGGCTGGAAACCCACATTCCTTTTTCCGAGGAGCCAGGAGCCACCTTGAACCGGGGAACTTCTGTAGCGCTTTGAGAGTAACCATTCACAAAGACCTTACAGCTCTGAACTACAGCACGCACAAAGAACACTTTTTTTCTAGCAACTACAAAATGCTGCAATAAGCTTTGCTCCAATGAAACCTCTATTAGTGGTAGTGGAGCTTTGTATGTTAGTGACCAAGGATTTGACTGTCAGGTAATTGCGATTCCATGTTCTTTCCAGAACAACTTGCATTATTTAAGAAGAAAATCACACTCCAATCAAGCTGTTCAGAGGTTTTGAAATATTCAGATGCAGAGCTCCAAGCTTTAGCCTTTGGGGTACAGCGCAAAATGCTGCTAAGCAGGCAATAAGCTCAGGATTTATTGTGGTGACTGAACTTATAAATACAGAAAGTTCACAGAAAAGCCTGCTCTTGTGAACTTTCAACCAGCATTTGCAAACTAAGAAGCCATAGATTACTTATAAATAAATGGATGCCTACCTGTCCAAATGTTTAATAAAGATACTATGTGAGAAGCATGAAACAAGTCATTTTCCTCTGCAGTAACAATATATTTCTTCTATTGTATACAGGACAGTCACAATAGCAGTTTAAATCTTTTGAAGCGTCTGTGTTCAGAAGATGATACTTTGACAGCAATTATACCCAAAATACAGGTATTAGAATGGGAATTTTCAGGTCAGATGAGACTAAAATTTGGTAATGACTGAATTGTCTTTGTTATTGATATATATGCACCATTTAAATAAGACCTTGATACTGAAAGGTAAACTGAACTGTGCAATATGATCCAGTAAAACTTGCTTTTATAAATGCTCTTTGTACCCTGGAAGACATGGGGAACAGTGATACTGTTGATTTTCAAAGGTTAGATCACCTGTTTTTGGTTAGTTTAGCTAATGGAGTGTGCTTGGCCTGGAAAGGAGAACACTATTTGGCCAGAGTTGCAATGTACCCTTACACTTGCCTGCTCCCTACATGTGCTCTCTCTGGCTCCTGTGCAAAGTACTGAGCAACTGCACATGAGTTACATCTACACCAGCACAATAATGGTGATTTTCATTTCCTGGTTGCTCCCAGAGGCATGAACACAACCTCCAGCCCCAGGCTGACACTTACTACCTATTGCTGGCACAGCTGGCTCCAGTTCTGGAAGTCTGGTAGGATGGGTTGAAAGTACTGTTTCTTCCATATGCACTCATGTTCCAATTGCAGCTCAAATATATTGAAGACGTTTTTTCTCTCTAAATGTATCTTCACATATCTGCATTTCAGATTTATGCTGTTGCCAATTCACTTTACATTTTGCATTATACCAAATGCCTACTTTAACTGTTGATATTTGGGCTCGACAAGGATAGGAGGGAAGTGAGGAGAGGGAAGAGACTAAAATGACTTGTGGGTGTATTAGTAGCATTTCTAAACTTGGGTTTAGGTCTACTGAATCTTTGGCAGCACAATTTCAGTCTCAGAACTGGAGTGGTGGGTGCCTATCAAGATTGAGCAGTTCCCAGGTTGGGAGCCCATTCTGTCCCGCTGGCACTAACCACACTTGGAGCACGAGGTCTGCTGTTCTGTAAGCACAAGTCTGCTCACTGACCTTGTTTACATCTTTTCACTAAAGCACATACAGAGAAAATGCTTCTTTTGAGTCTAGTTCCTTCATCCTGAGAGGATGCAAAGATGCCTGTTCTTGCAGCCAAAGAGCTCACAAAGCCTTGCATTTTTGGAAGAGGTAAGTGACAGAGGAGATGGATCTGCAAAGGTAAGAAGGACCATTCCTCAGAGCTAGAAATTACAGCACAACTCTTGTTAGTTCCCAAGCTCCACCTTTATGGATTACAGTGGAGAACCTCTTCCACACTAAATGCTGCTTTACTGCTGCTATCTGTATCAGGCAAGAAGATTCTACAGTACTTACAAGACACCACTTGCCAAAGGTTCCACTCCATAGGATGCTATTAGAATAGCAGAAGGTGAAGCCAGATGATGGAAAACACATTTGTCAAGGGTTTGGTGTGACAGACATCCATTCCTGAGCTCTCATGTGCTGTAGTTTCTGTTTTACATTCCTACACAGGGTTTTGTAACAGTGAGAGGAAGTGGTCAATCCTTTCAAATTTGAGAGAGCTGTGCTGGCACTGATTTCTGTGGCTGCAGTCCTGTGTCAAGAGATTATTTGTGCTGGCAGAGTGAGTTCAATACATGTCTACATTCTTGATACTTGAATCTCAAAAACTTCACTGGAAGAGATGCCAGTAAACTGTTATTTTCTCTAAGTACCAGTTCTCCATAGATGTAGTCATAGTAACACCTATCACACTTGTGCTAACACTGGCCAGCAAGGGTTGAAATCTTAGCCCTGTTGAAATCTTTGGTAAAGACTTGGCTGAGAAGTGCAAATAGGTTTCCGCACAAAAATAAAAGTATGGAAGGAAAAAATAGAGTTCTGTGTAATAATGGTAAAATGTTTTTGATTTTCAACATCCTGGATGTCAATGTTCTTACTCTATAAAAAGTTCAAATTTGTTTGTGCTACAAGGAACCCCCAACAAAAGTTCACTCCTCATTTCCATATCTACCTTCAAAACAGAAGTCCTGTCAGGACTGTGTTTTAACCCAGATGGTGGCAGAACTACAGCCCAGCTAGATACCAGACAGCCTAATTGGGCTGATGGGACAAGTCATGTGCCAACTGAATTCCTTCTGGCGAACACAGGGATTTCGTTCATGTTCTTAAAAGCTGCTGATGTCCCAGAAGGTACCCAGCCTTTGGACAGAAAGTTTCATCTTTGCAGAGGTGATCTAATAAGTGCCCTGCGCTAATCTAAACAAGTTTGTTCCTTGGTTTTAACTGATTTTGGAAGCCAGCTCTGTAAAAAAAATAGCTGTGGCACCAAATATCTAAGCCATGAAAACCACGGTGGAGCATCAGGTCCTTGACCTGTAAGCCATAAGAAATTCCAGGTTAAATGTTCCTTAAAGCTGAGTTGCTCATGCCTCGTCTTTTTGGTGACCATAGGAATTACTATTAGCATGTTGCACAAAGATTAAAAAATGCTATCAAAAATTAAGTGAGATTTTTCACTTCTAGGCTCTTTACCTCTTTCCTTTTAGAATTACCTTTTATTTATTCGTGATGGTGATTTATTTAAGTTGCTCTTCGCTGATGTGCCCAAAAACGTGGGCAGCGTGAGCAGCAAGAGAAACAGCAGATGGCAGCACCAAGCTGCTGGATCGGGGCTATCAGCGCAAACGGGAGGGAATCACGAACCGAGATGAACAAAAGTTCCTGAGTTTGCTTTGAGATGTCCTTCTTTTCTCCCGTTCCTTTCGATTTGTTTTGTTTTCTTCTGGTTTTCCTACTCCCTATTGAAAAAAAAAAAAAAAAAGAGGAAAAGAACAGCAGATGAGGAAAGTTGCTATGTCGGGTCATCCTGTATTGATTTAGTAGAAGATGGTAAGACCTGACGTGACCTGCTGAATAGATGACACGAGGTTACGGCCTAGCCTACCAGCACTTCACGTCGTATTAAACACTCCACAGGGGCAACATCTGGAGGGTTAAACAACTGCTGGGTAATGCAATTTTAAATACCACTTCATCAAAGTAATAGACTCCACAGGACCCTCTCGGGATCTGTGAACTGATGTGTTCCAGGCTTTGTGTGCTGCAGCCCTTTTGTGTAACACATTAAGGAGACCCTGATAGCTCTCACTTTAGCAGAATGATAGAACCGAGGTTTGCAAATTCATCTACAGAGCAACGCCTTGCTGAGCCTGGGTTCAAACACATGCCCTTTATGGGTTTTCTCTTCTTTTTTTTCTTCCTCAAAACTTGATATTTTGTGTATCCAAAATTACTGTAAGCTAAACATAAGATTTTAGAAGAATAGATTTACTCTTGAGTCTATTTTAACAGAAGGAGCAGTAGACTCTTGAGTCTATTTTAACAGTATGAGCTTCCAAAGGAGATCTTATCCATGCTTTCTGTTCTCCAGGGTAGTAACAGAGGAGGTAGCAAATCTTCTATGTGCTCTACATAACCAGCCAAGCTTTCAATCTGAATAACAAAAGGATTCCTCAGGCCCTTACCAGACCTGGCTCCTCTCCTGCATTCTTCAAATACACTCCCTAGCTCCAGCAACACAAATCATGAAGGAAATGTGGTCTCCAATTTGGTCGACCGAGGCTGGTGCCACCATCTAGCTGCAAATCAACACACCTGACAGAGAGTAGAATGGTATGCAATCTTCCAAATAACTCCTTCCTCTGTTCCAGAGCTGCTAAGCAACAATTAAGAAAAGTTCCATTAAATAATTAATCAGTTTAGTCACACTGAATAATTAATCACTTTGAGAGAGGACAGCCCAATAACTTTTTCTATTGCCTGCTAATGCAACATTTGCTTTCTGATTCTGAATCCAGTAAAACCCTTAGCAAACGCAGATCCCTGCTTCTGGGCAGGTAGAATTTGACAGCTCTCACTGATTGAACTTTGTCACTACCAGGAGCATGTGGAAGGATGGTAACTCCTTTCCAGGGAGAAAAATATAGGGTAAAGTTTGCAGCCAGCATGAGCCAGCATAGTTTGGCTGAAGTCAATGGAAAGGCTTCAATTCTTTCCGAGCGAGTATCTGCCCTTGGTGTTGTCCTTGCTTGGA
Organism: Corvus kubaryi; assembly: GCF_017639235.1. Lineage (NCBI taxonomy): Eukaryota > Metazoa > Chordata > Aves > Passeriformes > Corvidae > Corvus > Corvus kubaryi. The sequence goes on from NW_024582081.1 coordinate 247,846, forward strand.
GATCCTTCTCTCTGCTTTATTTATAATCTGCAATAATTTCAGATTAAAGGGCAGAGGAAAATTTCTCAATTACCTGGCATAGTTTCTGTTCAGAAATTCTGGGTAATTTTCTTTGTGACACCTTTTAAAGAGGGATGTAGTCATAGAGGAGCAGGAGGAGTTCTGAACCTGGCAGTAGCCACCATTGCCATTTTATTTTTGTTATTGGCTACTTATAAACTTTGGGAGGTTATAGAGAGACCAGAGAAATGGCTTGGTTTATCTCTCTCTCTACTGAGCTATACAAAATGATCTTCAGCTACCATAATGCCAACAGGAGCACAGCCCTGAATTGTCTCTGAAGTGCCTGCAGTAGCCTAACTTGACATCCTCCATCCCTATCCTGCACAAAATATTTATATCAGGCAGTACTACCCACAGATGATTCTATTAGGTAACTATTCTTTGGAAATTGTAACATTTTTGAATGCACGTACATGAAAGATGGTCTCCCCTCACTAAACTAGTTGTGGCCTATGCTTTAGAAACAGAATCTATTAAGACTGCAGGCATATGAGCTACTGTAATTTACTTACTGAAATTATTTTCCCTCACTCATTACTGCTGAGGACACCGTGGCTGCCCTCCATCTGTGGAGAGGTCTTCATAAGAAAATGGGGAGCAGTAGGGAAACAGCATGGATTCTCCAAAGAATGCCTTAGTTTATTTATTTATTTCAAATGTCTTTCATGTCTTGGCTTTGTGCATCTTTTCCAAGAAGCAAATGTTTCACAGATGGAAAGAAGCAATTTTCAGTTGTAAAAATTCTAAACAGTTCAGGTGAAATGAAAAACAGAGCTTCCTGGAGACATGCCAGCTTTTTCTTTTTTATTCTTTCTCTTTTTTTTTCCCCAGCCTCATTTTGATTGTAAAAATATTCACCCACCTCCAGACTTTATAGCATGAGAAATGCTCTTCCTGGGGTCTAATCCATGCCTGAGGTATCACTGCAGATCGATCAGAAAGGAAGGCTCCTATTTCCACATAGACTTTACACATCTGCTCTGATTTTCTGCAGGGTGGATCCTCAGTAACCCTTCCACAAAAATTGAGTCTTATATAAACCAAGCTTATACTGGCATAGCTCCTCTTCTGGAGGGAGCTCTGCTATGTTGTTTTGGGGAAGAAGTCTAATTTGTTCGCTGATACTTTGTTTTCTGTCAATTCATAAGTTTAGGTAATCAAATTAGGGAAAAAGATCATGGTCAATTGGTGAGAAAGAGTAATGAGCTTATTTTTTGATTCCTCCTGCTGATAAAACCTTTTAGGATTTATGGCAGATCGAATTAGCAGGAGCTTTAGTAAATACCCTCATAACCTTTGGATATCACACACTGCCTATGAGGCAGTTAAATCTACTGCACACTCCCCCATGGGGAACTTAACTCACCCTCCAGGACATCTGCCTTGGAGCCAGACACCCACAGCCAGACACCTACACATCCGTGGCCTCCCATGGGTAGACTGAAGCACAGCAGTGGACATAACAGTATCTGCCTTGCACTGCTGATGACCATGAGTTTGGAGCTGGAGCAATCCCCATATGGGGCAGGCATCTGCAATGAGCAGAACAAGCACTGGGCACCGGAGTAGCTTCTGGGTGCTGAGGGGGTGGGTCCAGTTCCCTGGGCTCTAAATCATTCAGGACACTCAGGACCAGATACTAAGAAACGTAGAGAAGATGGCCTGTCATTATTAGCTGCTGCCATGTCTTGGGAACCACAGCTCTGAAACACACTAATGCCGAAAGCTCAGTCACTGGTGCCCTTTGGATATTGCAATGGATTTTACAATGCACGTTTGACAAGCATGTCGTGTGAGGGTCTACAGGAAGAGAGTGAAACACTCACCAGTGGGTGCTGAATCAGGGTCTGAGTGTGTAATCCAAGGTTATTTGCTATAAAGTCTAGGACATTCCCTTAAAAACGTTGAGTTGCGCAGGAAATGTCTGGTTACTTGTGTAACTGTTTGCAAGATATACAGACTCATCAGGCTCTGACTCCTAAGTCTTATGACAATAATGCATTTTCTTCCAGACATGTTCAATTGCATATCTGATACACATATTGCGCAGCCAAAATGACTTGTTAGTGATTTATTTGGAATATCCAGCCTTTACCATATGACATCACCTCCTCAACTTGATGAAAAAAAGGTTTAGACTGAATTCTTCCCATTAAATATAATGGGGCAATGGTTTCTTGATGCCAGTATTTACTGATATCAAAGAAAAATATTGTCTTAGTTATTTGTCTTAATTTAGCCCAAACAGTACACAAAGCAAAGTGTACAAAAACAATATGTTCCTTCTTCTAAACCAGATCATCACTTACTAATTACTATATGATTTGAATGAAAACAGAGGCATGATTCAGTTATGCTTCATGAAAATTATCTCACTAAATTTGTTTCTTTTCTTACCCTGATTGATAGAGAGGCCATATAAAATTGCTTTCTATATCTGCCTTCACACAGAATTTCAGAAGGATTTCTTTTAAACTGTCTATTATACAAAATACAGGAGAATGAGACCCAGATCCTTTGCTAAGTTCTTTAAGAAGCAGTTACATTATGTATATGTAACTGTATATATGCAGGTAGTAAAATATGTAGTCTGTGTGTGTGTGTGTGTGTGTGCCCATAGATATATAATGAATTTTTATACTTTACTTAAAGCTTACAGATCTCAATGGTATTTGAACACTTCTAAAATTCAGGTGTTTGATTTCGATAGCTTTTGCACAGACCATTCAATGTATCTAACTCCAACATAAAAGCCAACCTAGGCAAGTTCATGTGAGAACTGATGTCCTCAGAGAGAATCCTTTGCTTCTGAGCATGCACCTGGAGGCAGACACAGATGTGCCTTACCTTCCTGTGACTTTTGTTCTCTTTAGAAACTCACATGGAGACCCAAGTGTTGCAAGCTCAGATAAAGTATCAGAGAAAAATAATGCCGAGCAAGGGCTGACATGTTAATACCTAGAAGACTTTGTAAGAACTAGTCTGCTTCCAGCACATCAGAAAAGAAGATTTGAGCCAAGACTTTTTACTGAGGGCTCTAGGATACATTTGATGATGACTGAAACTGCCTCTTCTCTGTTGCCTTTCCATTGCTTAAGAAACCTTTATCAGAAGCTATAAATGCATTTTTCTCAGACCTTTCTACCACAGCACACCTTGTTTACAGGCATTCAGCAGATCTTTGCTTCCATCTACATGGGGAAATTTCTCCTCCTGCCTCCTCTTGAGTAGTTCCCATTCCACGCTCCTGCACCAAGGAGGGTGTGGTGCAATGGGAGCCATGTCCTGTCAGTGGTGAACACATCAAAGCCCATTAATTGATGACTCCTGGACTTCAGTGACTATAAACAAGCCCAAACCCTGCCACACACATCCAAAACTAACTTGTAGCCATAGCTCATGCACTGCTCCTTCTGTGTGGAAGGAGGAGGGAGGATTTCTTCCTGGTTGCCACTAGATGGAGTGAAGCCAAAACTGTAGATTTTATTAGTCTTGAGATGGAAACACATCCTTTTCCTATATATGTTTGGTTTTTTGTTGTTTGAGTTTTTTTTCTTAAGTAAGTCTATTAAGCTGAGAACCAAGCCTGTCTGGTTCTGGAGTAAAGAGCTCTGTTAATGTTAGTGTGCTGCTCCGATTTGTAACTTGGGTTCACTCAAAGGATTGATGACACATGGACTTTCCACACTGTGTGCCAAAGAACTGAAGCTAAACTCTTGAAAGATTGATTCCTTTGTCTTCCAGCAGACAATGTAGATGAGTAAATAATGAGTTGCAACTATGGAGAGGGTCCTTGTGCTGTGACTACAGAGGCACAAAGGTTCTGTCTTTAGGCTTCTAAGGCAGATCATAAATACCTGGTGGTGCTGACAACCTTCAAAGGGTTTAAGCAATAGTTCATACACCTTTTGCACTGGTCCATGCATGCATCTAAACTCTCATCCTCTGCTCAACTAATTACATACTCATAATACATGGGGACATCACGAATATTCCTTCTTGGTGTGCAGTGTACTATCAATGACTGTTTTCACAGCACAGCTGGTATTCCCTGATATGATCAGCATTGCCCCAGCATCACTAGTTTTGTTTCCAGCTAGGAGAGTTTGGTTATTGTTGTAAATGGCAGGTGACAATAAGATAACAGTTATGGTTTCTGAAAATCTAGTACATAACAGACGTGTACTTCGAAAAGCACAGCACAGTTTGAATGGTGAGCATACCTACATAAGGTTCATTACATTGTTGTTTTTATAATTATACCAAATCTGCATATGCTCGAAACAGCTGAAATCCCTGAAAGTCCAAGGGTGTTTTAGGTACTGTGTTGCTTAGAGAACAGAATAGAATAGAACAGAATAGAATAGAATAGAACTACTTGAGTTGGAAGGGACCTACAATGATCATCTAGTCTCAGCCTGACCAAGGGATGACCAAGTTTAACACATGTTGTTAAAGGCACTGTCCAAATGCTTCTTAAGCACAGAAAGGGTGTGGGCATTGAACATTTCTCTAGGAAGCCTATTCCAGTGTTTGACCACCCTCTCAGTATCTATTAAACTCCTAAGAACCTTTATCTCCTGCGGCATCCTATTTGGCAAGAAAGTAAGTAATTCTTTCATACTCTTCCTTGAATTTGAATTATAAGCTATTTTTTTACTTTCAATCCTTCTGAAGCAGGAAACATTACTACTTTGCAAACTTTGAAGGCCTTCTGCTAACCAAATGAAAACCTTGCAGATCTCTGCTACTGCTAATATTCTTCCAGATGAGGCTGCTTGGATGTTATTCTTTTCCACCAAGTGAGGCTCCTTTATACAGACCTCAGTGATGAAATGATTTAGGGCAATAGCTGCTCAGAAATCCAAATACATCTCATCAAGAGCCTTTTAAAAGAAAATTTTGTTGAGGAATGTTTCTGATTGAAGAATAATCTTGTATTTTCTCCGGGAAGTTTTGAACAGATTCAGAAAAAATTAGAAACTTTGAAACATTAATGTATCTACTTTAAATATTCTGTTACAGTACTTATATTTTTAAAGAAATCAATGAAATTATTAATTATAACAGAACAAGAAACTATAAATATGATTATTATTAATTGATTTATATTTGGACTCTAAACATCATTTGTTTGAGATTTTTAAACTGATTAGTGGAAATAACAGGACAGAAAAAAAAGCTGACATTTCAATGTAGAGTGCATCAATTTGAAACAAACCCACTGTTTCTGTCTGAAAGAGTCTTTCAGCCTCTTCTAGAGAGCTCCCTATGTCAAAGGCATACCTCCCCATGCTGTGCATGCCCCCTTCAAGACTGACAGGGTTTAATAAGGAGGGACAGATAGTGAGATCTCGGTTGTGCAAGCAAAGCTGATTTTTTCCATTCCAAGACTGGAATGAAAGTGGATCAGGGCAAGAGCCAGACATTCTCATCATGGACAGGAGAGGAAGAGTGGGCAGAAATATAGGAGAAAAAGAGTCAAGGAAATGCATTAGCAGTCCAGACTTGCTGCTTCTGGGACCTACAGGGGGACAGGGAAACTGAGCCCAGCTGGGCTGCCTTCAGCCAGGATTATAACAACTTCCCACATCCCAACTCTTCCTTCAGCAAAGCAGTGGAAACATCCAGCTTATCCCTCTGGCACAGGCAGTCTGATTTCTAACCAAAAGGCATAAATTTCTAAGCAACCAAATTTTTCTTACCAACACTTTAAGCTGTCATATCATGGCTTCCAAATTAGGAGTTTGGCAAGGTTATCCTAAGTACAACAGGATGTTTTGATGCAAAAAATAAAGGGTTCATTGACACTTCTTCACTAATAATTTTCTGATTATATTATCTCCCTCTTCCTTGACAATCCTGCTGGAATATTTGTTCAGTATCACATCTTACGGACATCAGGTACATCAACAACTCTTGAAATTAGGATAGACTTTCTTTCAGGGTTCTCACACATCTTCTAACTATTCCTCATCCTATTTCTTCACAATAGTGGGCACCACTGCATTAGGAATGTGCTACAATGGCATTTATGATTATTTGTTACTTTGATTAAACACTGACTATAGCCATTAGTATCCATATACATTTCTAATCTTCATGGGTGGGGGTATCTACAACAACTACCTAACTTCAGTTTCTTAAAAATCACATCAAATACAAAGGAGCTTTTTTGATACTTGATGGAGAAAAAGAAGCATGTTTATAGGGCAAATAATTTCTTCGGAAGCCATGTGTGAGGCTATGGTACCAATAACTCCAGGGTTATCTTTTTCCTTCTGCCAATCACAAAAGGGGACCTAGGTGACAAACTTAAAGTAGATTATTAACACTTTAGAAGCTAAAATTGTTGCAGATGAATCCCAACAGCTATGTTGGAACTTTATCTTGTAATGAAAAATGGGGGTTTGGCAAGCAAAAAGCTTTGTATTGGAATATAGCTATGCATATGTTAATGCCTATGTATTTTAATACTCATGAGTCTATCCAAACCCCATAGAAGTACAACTATCTTATTCTAATAATATTATAATAATATAGTAATTTTTTGCACCAACTAGATTCTCTTTACTTTTTGACCTCCCTTGCTATCTCTTCATAGTCTGGAAGACATCACTACCTAAATACTTGGTATGTGGTCATACTTTTTTTACTTATTGAAGAAAAACCTTTTGGTAACATCTCACTCTCTTCATTGGATATTGTTTGGCAATATTCTATAGTGCAAAGAGGGTTTTAAATTTAGGCTGCCTTCTGTTGCTCGGCTTGTAAGCCTCAAGTCTTTATATAGTTTTGCAGCTGTGAAATACCATTTCATTCTAAGGCTGTAAAGAAAATTGCTTCCTTCACTGTTGTTCAGGCAGGACCACCAAGCAAAGGGGTGAAGGGATCCAGCTAGGGGCTGCACTGGCTGTGCCTAAGGTCAGGGCAGGGGAAAGTGGGCAGATGCAGCTCATGTACACACAGTGTTTGCTCCCAATGTGTTTGTGCCTGGGAGCACAGGAGCCACAGACTGCACCCAGGATGGACACAGCTCTGGCAGCATGTCCTTGCCATTCAAAGCTGTTATTCAGCCTGCCCAGTGCTAGGCCTGTCCTTAGTCACAAAGGAAAATTATGCCAGTGAAAGCAATTCTTTTTTGATATGGAAAAATGTGAGAAGGGGCTCGGATAAGATTAGAAAAACAATTTCCTTTGCTGACCAAACACAAATTTTAAGCCAGGTCACCAAAGGTGAAATGTCACTACACCAAGTTATGTAGTTTGACTTCCCAGTTAATCCTTATTTCAAGGTAATGAAACTTAACTGTCAGCTGGAATACCGTGTCCAGCCCCAGTATCTACACCTTCAAAAGGATTTTGAAAAATTGGAAAGCATTCAGGAAACCACTTCAGGAATGCTTTGAGGACTCTTTAATCCAGCAGAAGGCATAACAAGATCCAGTATCAGAAAGCTGTGTTTTGAAATATTCAGATTAAAATAAAGGTTATAAGAATTGCACAAGCAGGGAAGGACTCATTAGACTATCCATCACTGCAAACTTTTGAGTCTAGACTAGTTTATCTTGTAAAAAAGATCATCCTTTGCTTACCTAGAACTATGGATTTGAGTTGAGAATTTCAAGATTTTTAAGATTCCACTTGGGCCTTGATAAGCAAGAAGTCAATGTGAAGGAAGGTACTTACTTTGAAGTATTTTGTCTCATGTCTTCTCTATTTGAGCATGCACTTAAAAGTTGGTACAATAGTCTCATACCCAAAGGAAAACCCAAGCCAAGCTTTAGACAAACTTTGATCTTTGGTTATTTTAAACTATGGTCTTTGATTCTTATAGATAAAAAAATGCATTGAGGTTTTTTTTTGTTTGTTTTGTTGGTGTTTTTTGTTTGTTTTGGTTGGTTGGGTTTTTTTTGTGGGGGGGTTGCTTTGGGGGTTTTTTGGTGTTTTTTTTTTGTTTGTTTGTTTGTGTTTGTGTGTGTGTGTGTGTAGTAGAGATATGAGTTATGATCCAAACTTAGACATTTGTTTGAAGTGTTGGGGAAGAGATTATGCTGCAAAGAACAACTATCGATAACAATTTGCTCTAGGACTCTTTCTTTCCATACTTATTCAAAGTCCACTTGAAAATCATAGACTCATCAGATTTGATCAGTATTTAGAGGCCCTCAGCTAGATCTCAGTAAAAAAATATACTTCAGACCATTCGTATTTTCTATATTTGACATTCTTATTGCAATGGTTACCTGGTATTGTTTATATTACCTGAGTGGATGAGTTGTCTAACACATCAAGCACAAATGCTTGTACATGTGTCCCATCCACAGATGCTTCCTTGAGTAAAATTTCAGTACTTAATCAGAATATGAAAAGGTGCATAAGCAAAACTGAAATTATTTGAGGCCCTTAAAATACTCTCTCAGTACTTTGCACCAGTGCAATGAACTTTCAGAGGAAAGTGGAATGATGCATCAGAGACTTGTGATGTCCCATTCTATTTTACACATCATTCTTCTAGGTGCTATGCTGTGCCTTTTACCTATTGCTTCTCCATCTCTTTGTATGCAACTTTGTAGTTGTCAAATCCTTCTGTCACCAGAGCTTTCTCAGACTTTTTCTTATGTCTGTTTTCTTCCCATCCTGACCACTCCAATTCCAGATTATTCCACTCCCACAGGCCCTAGATTTAGAAAGGTATGTAAGTTGTGAAAATTAGAAGGCATATGTGCAAGTCCCCTTGCTGTAGCTACACTGTGGAGTTTCGCTCATCTGCAGTCCATTTTCCTACTGCAAATGTCCAGAGCACCTGAATGAAGCATATAGTACTTCCTGACATGAAGCAGTATTTTCACAGTGTGTACCCACAGCACTTCAGGAGCAACAGAAGTTCTAATCTTTATCTCTGAATCTTTCTGAATTTCCTCATGGTTAGAGGGAATAGCACTAAGCCTGTCCTCTTATATAACATTTAAGCAGACAGTGATGGTATTGAAAGCAGACCTGTAGACATGCTTATATATTCTGAAGTTTTTTTACTTCTAATTATGTAAGTTGGCTTGCTAGGAGCAACATACGCCTCCCTTCTCAACTAAAACATTCATGAGGTTGTTAAATGAAAGTACAGATCTAGGACTAGAACAAAAATAACTATGGGGTGCATTGCCTTCTGGTTTCTAGAGTGATTTAAATGGCTTAATCTTGTTTCATTACCGTGTGAATTTCTCCTTATTCCTACCTAGGCTTACCATCATGTATAGAAAAGTGGATTATTCAGATCTTAAATAGCATGGCAGGAAAAGAGAGCTAAGTATGCACAACAGTATTGTCATTTTTAACTTGCTGAAGATCCTTAAGTACTGTGCAGCTGGAAGCTTCATAAATACTTGGTTGTAATCAAATACATCATTTAGAGAAAGTACAATGCTTTTCCACATGCAGTGTCAAGCACTCATGACAACTGCAGACCCTGCAGAATGATAAACATACATACACACACTGCCTGGACTTCTCTATGGATGAACCCCTTCTGGTCCCTGCATAATTTAACATAAATTAAAATATATAGTATATTTTATCTATTATTGATATCAAAATGGATAAGCATTTATGTGAACAGTAAGACATCTCATTATCAAATCTTATTATCAAATTGAATAAATACATAGTGTTACGTATAGCTACCTGAAGCACCCTACCTTTGATGTTTATTATTCTGGTAATAATTCCAGTCCATCCCTAAGAAAACAAATAGAACCACAGATTATCCTGAGTTGGAAAGCACCCACAAGCATCATCGAGTTCAACTCCTGGCCTGGCACAGGACACCCCAAGGGTCACACCATGTGCCCGAGAGCATTGCCCAGATATTTCTTGAGCTCTGTCAGACTTGGTGCTGTGACCACTTCCCTGGGGAGCCTGTTCCAGTGTCCAACTATCCTCTGGATAAGGAACCTTTTTCTAATATCTAATCCAAACCTCCCCTGACACAACTTCATGCCCTTCCCTTGTGTTCTGTCCGTGGTCACCAGAGAGAAGAGATTGGTGCCTGCCTCTCAGCTTCCCCTTGCAAGGAAGCTGTGGACTGCTAAAGACCGCAATAGGCCACAAACTCCCTCAGTAATTTTCTTGAGTTTTCATAAAGGGTAGTTGATTTTTGAGAATGGACAGTCATCTGCAGTACTTCAGATTCCAGCTCAGCCTCCCAGAAGGCAGCAGGTGATCTGGATCAGCAGCTAGTGGTCTTCATGGAAGTCAGGATTTCCCTGGTGGGAGTGGGAAGAGGGCACACCTTGCTCCTAGAATTTGTGACAGAACTCTTCAGATGCCAGATATGCTCTTGAGATATACTTTTTTTAGTAGTTCTGCTCTTGTATCAGTTTGAACCTGACATTGTACCTTTGTGGTAAAGGATGTAGCTCAAATCCAAGAAATTCCTAGACTCTTCAAGAAGAGGAAAAGACAAATCTTTAATTTTTTCTTCAATTCCTTAAATAGTCTCTCTTTACATACATAATTTTTATTGCATAACACACAGTATTTGGGATAATTTTTTATTTAAGAGAAGACTTCATTGTGAATCCACCCACAGCTGACAAAGATCTCTTAATAACTAACAAAAAATAAAGAAGGAACAGAAGGAATTAAGAAACAATGTATTATACTAGTTAGTACACGTATATATCTCAAAGTTTAGCTGCGTAATTTAGTCAGAAATGGGCAGATATTATTGTGTGACATTAGGAGCAAAGAGAAGGGAAGAATTCCATCATTTACTGAGAGTTGATGAGTGAAGTATTAACTGCAAAAATTGTATAAAACTGGCCAGGTAAATTAACAAAACTTGGCAAAAATAATTCAATTCATGGTCAAATTGTGCAATAAAAACAAGTTGATGCTGTTCAAACTGGTAGATTTCACTTAAAAATATATGTAAATATTCCTAGATTCCCAGCAAATAAAAGATTCCACTTGTTCTGGCCAAATCTCAGTCCCATTCTGTTTCATGCAACACAAGTGAATGCTTTTGTAGTGATACAATTCTTTTGTTGTTATTCAGTTTTCATGGTCTCTGATCACATCTATTTACTTCCTATTATAAAAAAAGCCTCAAAAGAAAATTATTGAGAATCATAAAATGTTAAGGGTTTGAAGGGACCCTAAATATCATCTAGTTCCAACCTCACCTGCCATGGGCAGGGACAGCTTTCACTAGAACAGGTTGCCCAAGGTCTTGTCCAGCCTGATCTTGAACACTTGCCAGGGTTGGGGCATCCACAGCCTTCCTGGGCAACCTGTTCCAGTATCTTACCACCCTCTGTATAAAGAATTTATTCCTAATACCTAACCTAATTTTCCCCTCTTTTTGTTTGTAACCATTACTCCTTGTCCTATCACTACAGTTCCTGATGAAGAGTCCCTCTCCAGTTTCCCTGTAGGCCCCCATCAAGAAGATGCTGGAAGGTTGCTGTGAGGTCTTCACAAAACCTTCTCTTCTCCAGGCTGAACAGCCCCAACTCTCTCATCTACCTTTGTAGGGAAGGTGCTCCAGTGCTCTTAAAAACTTCATGGCCCTTCGCTGGACTGGATCCAACCGTTCCATGTCCTTATGCTGGGGACACCAGAACTGAACACAATACTCCAGGTGGGGTGTCACAAGAGCAAAGTGGAAGTTGAGAATCACCTCCATCAACCTGCTGACCACACTCCTTATGATGCAACCCAGGATTCCATTGGAGAATCTTTCTGGGTTGTGAGTGTACATTGCTGGCTTATGTTGAGTTTTTCATCAACCATCACCACCAAGTCCTTCTCCACAGGGCTGCTCTCCATCACTTTTCTGCCCAGCCTGGAGGTATGCCTTGGATTGCCCTGACCAGGTGTAGGACCTTGCTCTTTGCTTATTGAACTTAATGAGTTTTGCATCAGCCCATCTCTCAAGTGTGTCAAGGTCCCCCTGGATGGCATCCCTTCTCTCCAGCACGTCCACTGCCACTCAGTGACACCACTCATCTTGGTCCATCAGTGAAATTGCTGAGGGTGCACTCAATACCACTGTCCATATTGCCAGCAAAGATGTTGAGCATAAAGGGATCTAGACCAGGCATTATGTTTTCAAGGGCTTGCAGAGACAGCCATATGTGGCAAATGTTACATTATAAGATATTCTGTGCTCTGTCACCTCATCACCTAATTCCGAAGCAGCTTAGTATTATTTCTTCCTAACAATTAGCTGACATGTTCATAATACATTTGAAATATCGAAGAGGATACTGTCCTTTTGTTTGAACTGATGGTTTCAGTTAAATGCTTGTGTATTTCCCAAAACATCCAGTGGCAATCACTATCAGTGAGATATATTTAGGTTTAATTAAAATATCAAATTCAATTGTGCCATGTGATATTAATATAACAAGGGATATTAACTTTTGCCTTGTGTGATGCACATATTAAATTGTTATCATATGTACTCCATCCTCAACATATCCCTGGCAGGATTCTTGTCACTTAAAATCTCCCCCGCTGTCAGAAGGAACCACCCATCACTTTATTTGTTTGCTTGGAGCATCTTCTGCTGCTTGGGGTGGGGGTAGGCTCTGTTTGCTTTGGGCAACTCAAACATCTTCCACAACTTGCTTGCTCTGTTGTAGTGAGGAAGAAAGTGCTTGTTAAGTTCAAAGGAGACATGTCTTCAGTCATGGACAGTGATGGACTGCTTCAAGAGCAGTACCAGGGGAAAGCTTGAAGTACACAGAGCAAAAGAGATGGAGTGTTCCTTATAAAATGTAACAGTGACAGCAGGCTGAGAGTCATCCTTTCCTCTTCATAGCTGCTGTGAAATGAGATCCACAAACAAGGACAATTTGGAGCTTTTTGTGAATTCCTTCTCCTTTGCAACATGATGCAACTAATTAGGCTTCTTTCATCTCAGGGAAGTTCCAAATGACTTTTCCTCTGAAACACCAGAGATTTGAAACACTTCAAAAAGCAAGAAGCTGGGGCATGTTATACAAGGATACAATAACTATAGCTGGGTTATACAGCAGGTTTTGAGAGGAAAACCACCAGGAGATGAGGAAATAAAAGTGGAGCAAGGATACACTAGCTGATGCAGCTGGAGACAAACTCCCCCCAAATTCTGAAACTTTGACTTTTACTTTTTCCCCCTTTCAAGTTGCACGAACTTGTGCTGTTTGGGAGTAGAGGGAATGTCACACAAAAAGCACCACTTGTAAGAATCTCACTCAACACGTTTTCATGAAAGAAATTAACCAGAGACCTTGTTAATTACTCACAGTTCTTGGAAGAAGCTATATTGGCTGCCCTCCTGGTTCCACACATATTGCCTTTATTAGGTGTTATACAGCAAGTGAATCATTCATGACAGGGCTGGTGTGACTCTAATATTTTGAGGTTATCTGGTCTTATTTAGTGATGTTCCCTAGAGATCCAGATGTCCCCAAAACCCCTCATGACAGTGAAGAAGGAAGAGAATTCATCTGAAATGGACTTCTGTTCTCTGCTATTCACCTCTCTTCTTTTTCTAGATAATATCACAATCCAAGCAGGAAAAATAGAGATGGAGTGGAGATTAACTGGTGTCCTCATTCATTAATTTCATCCCATATTTCAGCAGGATCGTCTGCTCTAAAACCATTAGAGCATCATCAAAACAGGGTAAAAGAGTGTCTAAGGTTAAATTAGAGAAGGGGATGACAGACATCAGAGACGTTAACACAATTTTTTCTTTTAATTTTCACTGAAAGTTGTTCTAAGCAAAAATCTAGACTGGCCATAGACCATATGAAACAGAAAATACAGGATGTGTGTGATGATTTGGTGTATGTGATGACTGCTTTCATTCTAGCTGAGCAGTTTTTGAAGGGTTCTGGGTAGCTCAGAATATTCCTCAAATATTTTGGATAATTGAAGCGTTTTGTAAAGTGTTCACGACTTAATGAACCACAGCTTTAAAGTTAGTGTTGAGAGGTACTTTGGACCACCATATTCTGAGAGAGGACTAGTGAATATTTACAGACCCATTCGGTCTTAAAATGGCATTAACATTTCATACCCTTCTCCCTCCCTCTTCTTTTTTTTCTGTTCTTCACTAGTTATCCCTTTTCTTATGATGACCTCCTGAAAAACAGTACGGCAGCATTTGATACTAAGCCTCCACCAGTCTAAGTAAGAATCATCCCCAGGGTAGAAAAAAATTCCAGTCAAGGAGAAATTTACTTCAGGCCCTGTGTGGACTAATCTTATTTAATCTGGTAAACTGAATTTGTGAGCCTTCTGGAGACTTTTCAATGGTAAATTTGTGAGGAGCAATTATTTCCTCCAAGAGAATGCACAAAGGAGAAACAACTTTCAACTACTTAAAGCCCGAGTGCCTGGAGCACACAGATGTGCTCAGGGCATCTAGATAGCTCAAATGAAATTTTCATGGGAATGAAATGAAAGAAAATAAAGACAGATGATAGCACTTTCTTTTTCTTCTAAGGTGTGCACAGAGTAATTTATATTTGAAGTCAGAATCGGGCAATACTAAGAATGTTTCATTCATGACAACTGTGAAATACAGAGATGGCATTTTTGCCAGGAATACATTTATCCATGTTAATGAAGTTCTTTATTGGCAGTTACGTGAAGTATTTACTCATGTTCTGGGATGGGATGTTGTCCTGTCTAGGTAGAGACATATTTTAGGGTTGTTTTTCACATAGCAAAGATAAAGTACTGAAAAAAACAGGATCAAAATTACCGCTGCTTAGAGTGCTTTCCTGGCTTGAATCCACAATGTTAGAAAGGACTTCAAATTAAAAAACAGGTGCACTATGTCCAAAGGCATTTAGGTGCCTAATTGTCTGTGAAAACAGTACAAGCCGTTGAAGATCTTGACAAGTGTGATTAATCTTAAAGGGACGCGACATTCTCCTGCATTCTTGCATCTTCTCCTAAGCCACGACCCAACATTGCCCATACAACCTATCCCACCGGCGGCTGAATTATCATGCAGATAAGCTATGTGCCAAATGTTCTGCGTCAACAGCGGGATATCATGTTTTATAATTCCCATTCAGAAAGGTGGCTTTGAACGGAAGTTATTAAGGAGCCACAAGTGGAATACTTGTGCTAAGTGAGTGTTGCTGGGGCAGGTCCAGCCACTGAGACTGAAGAAACTCAAGACCAGGATTCAGTCACCAAGGACAGACCAGCCCAAAGCTCCAGGTGGAAATGCACCAAGGAAAACTGATAAATGAGGGCTTCCTCAAACCAAAGAGCAAATCAAGAGCCAGGTCAGGAAATCAAAGAGCTTGCACTGAAAGTTGTGGATAAACATGAGCTAGGACTAGAGCAAGACAATGCAGGTTAGTCGAGAGGCAGGAACCGTGCAGAAACAAAGGGGTGTTAGGGGTGCTTGTAAGGCAATGAAAGCAGTTTGTAGAACTGTACCTGAATCAGAAACATATGGCACCCCTTGGACAGTCAGGAGTCTCAGGACACCAATCTCCCAGGAGGGTATTGAGCCAGCTCCTGGCTGCAGAGCTTGATTGCTTACTCAGGGCCTAAGAGAGGAGGATATGTGTGTAATCTGACACGAATTATCAGTTTGTTCATTCAGGGCAGATATGTCAATTTACAAACAGGAATAATTCATATAATCACCAGTCGGGACCTCCGGATCTCTCCGGTTTCTTCTTTCTGATTTATGTAACTCTGTGGATCATGTCTCAGGGCAGGACTGACATTGGGATATGTGACTGACTGTACCATCTCTCAAGCCTCCTTTGGCTCTGGAGCTGTGCTACAGCCTTTCGTGCTCTGCAGGCACTCTTGCCAGATGTGTTCACAGATCAAGACAAGCTCTGTGTTCAGGGCTGCAAAGCAGAACAGTTTCTGTAGTGGCGATGACAAAGATATGGTCCTTGCTGTGAAAGAGATGGGCACCAGTTGTTTGTGTTTTGTCTCAGTGTGAGACAAAAGACATGGATTACAGTCATTCCTGAAGTGTGGCCACATCAGAAGTAGAATGTAGTCATTAAATCTGTAGATTAAAAGTAGGTATAGGCTTCAACATCTTGCTGAATTAATGGCTCTGTAATTGCCAAGGGACATTAAAAGGTTAGTCTGTTAGTTTAAGCACAGCATACAATAGCAGTTAGGCTCTCACAGTGGAGGAAAGATGCAGCAATATCAATATCAACGTGCTTTACAGTGATATCAGTGGATAAATGCTATCTGCAGAATATAAGTATTTCAGTTTTTAAAATCGAAACAAAACCCGTGTAACTAACTAAAGTATTTTTAATGACATAACATTCTAGTTGTAGAGCACACCAAAGAATAAACATGCTGTGTATTTCCCATGTCAGATCAAGACCTTTTGCAGTTCTCACTAACCAAACTATAAAAAAAAGAAAAAAAGTTGTTTAGAATCCAAAATGTCTCAGTTTGCTAACTACTATACATGTGAAAGGAATATGTTTGAAAAACAATCATTGATCAAACAGAAAATGAAACATTTCTGGTTTAAAAATAAAGCACGTAATGAGAAAATAAAAATTATTTATGAAGTCAAACGACTTTTAAATCTTTAAATTCCCCACATACCTTCTAGGATTATACTAACCTGTGGAAGGTCATTATAGTTATAAGGGAAAAGATTAAATAAGCACTTAAGCAGACATAAATAAAGCAGACAGGTTAAAAGCTATTAAATTGAACAAGAATAGAGGGAAACTTATCAGTGCTGTAAAGGAATCCAAACACAGAAGGAAACAAACACAAATGTTGAAAATAACTAACGGGAAGTAGCAACTCTGGAAGTACAAAATCTTATTAAGTCCCAAGTCATCTGTACCAAAGAAAGTTCTTGGTCCGTTAGGACAACTATAAAGACTATATTACAGGAAAACTTCTGTAGTGAGTTCAGAGCTTTTTCCCTTAAATAACACAAAGCAGGATATAAAATTTGCATTGAAATTATAAAGAGGCCTTGAAAATGGAGTCTGCATTCTTCCCAGAAAAAAGTCAGAGTGAAGACAGACAACACTTTCTGACTAAGGAAATACTTAGTGTGTATGTGTGTGTGTATATATATATATATATGTGTATACATATATATATACACATATATATATATGTATACATATATATATACACACACACACATATATATATATATACACACACACATATATATATAT
>NW_024582081.1:265214-267721 GCF_017639235.1 Corvus kubaryi
AAGAAGAGTATTTAAAGTAATGACAAGCATTTAAAGTCTCCTGGTTTCTAATTTTGCTGCACAGGTATGTTACTACTTACTCAGGTAAGTATCCAAAGGTATACAGTTCTCCAGGTCATCTGTTGGAGACAAGAGCTCACAAATACTCTCAGCTGAGTGGCCTTCAGGGAATTTATTATGATCTCCACACTTCTTCAGTATTTCCACACAATCTGATCTACAGATAA
Source organism: Corvus kubaryi (assembly GCF_017639235.1). Taxonomy (NCBI): domain Eukaryota; kingdom Metazoa; phylum Chordata; class Aves; order Passeriformes; family Corvidae; genus Corvus; species Corvus kubaryi. The sequence continues at coordinate 265,442 of NW_024582081.1, forward strand.
ATAAAGAGACAGAACTTCATGAAGACTACTTGAAGAAAAAAGGTCTTGTATGAAAAAGATTTCTCTCTATGTTATTCCCTTCCCTGAATCCACAACTCTCCCGATCTGCCTCATAGCAGAGTGTTTATATATATATATATATATACACACACACACATATATATATATATATATATATGTCAGCCAGTCATTTGGATCAGGAGCATGCAGGGAGAGATGCCTGTGACAGAGGTGTTGGGGGAGGAGACGGAGAAGCAGTGGCTTCTGTGTCTCTTGGGCCATGGCTGGAAATGTAGCTTGGTCTCTAAACCAGCAATTTCATTTCTCCAGGGAAAAATAAATTGGCAATATGTGAAGGAAAAACACATAATAGAAAAGAAACAGGATCTTTTAGTTATTCTTGGGGGGTAATTAAAGTTCCAGAGGTGTAGCTTCACTGAATTCAGTGAGGGATGTTTTTGCTAATAAAGTTTTTTAAATGAGGGCTCTATTATACTCCAAGTATGGATATTTCTAAATATGTCTGGGTTTATATATTTCTCAATATTTCTATTTTTATTTTTCTGACTTTTGCCTGTACAAAATATAAACAAAACCATTCTTAACTAGTTCTGTATGCCCCAAAGAGAGAAAAGTATGCATGCTTTCTAGGGAATGAAAAATAACATACCATTTTGTAGGGAAAAAAATTAATACAGAATCAATTAAAAAGGATATGGAGGTCACCATTAAAAATGTACATACTGGTGTCATGCAAAGGTATCTCTGCAACTCCATTCTCTGTCTCAAATGCTTCAATCTGCCAAATTTGGATAAATTTTGACTTTTAATGGCATCTAATGTACCAGCAGCTATAGGCGCTGCTTAATTCAACAGCATCAGTTAAATGCAGGTCATTGCATTAATTAAGAGTGCATCTATTATAACTCATCATTTTGTTCTCCCTAATTTTAATAAGAATTTTGCCAGCATGCTTACTGGAAATATTACAACATCTTCCTGCACGGAGAAAACCCACAGGACCTATTTATCTGGTTCAACTGTATATTGTTTAAACAGAGGGTCATACTGAAAGCAAAGGCTTGCCATTTTGCCCAGAAGACAAGTCTAAGATTTGCCTTAAGATTACAGCACATCTGCAGGAGGAAGAATACTTTTCCACGGGTCACTTAAGTCATCCTGAGCAAAAGAAATACCAACACCAAAGATGCACCAAGGAATGACAACCACAGCCGCTGAAAGTGAATAACCTGAGATCAGGACGAGAAGGCATCCTGATCCTATTTTCTGTGCATGCCAAGATTTGACGTGTAGTTAACCCAGCTGGGGCTAGGAGCCCAAACAGCGTAAGAAAAGCAAACTCAACTCAGGCAAAGAATGCTTTGTCCTACCTCAGATTTAGCCCTCAGGTGATCAGGCACTGCATGCTTTTAATTTTACCAGCTAGGGATATTTTTTGAAATGTTCAGAGAACAAACGTGTCTGAATATTGAGCATGACACAAAATGTCATGAATGCTTAAAGTTGCGAGTCCTTCAGCTCACGGAGGAAGATGCGAAGGGAAGGAGGGTGTTTTGTGAGACCCAGGGTGAGAATGTCCCGACATAAACAAAGGGCCCGGGATTGGACGTCGTCTTGGGGGGGGGGGGGGCGAAAGGGGGGAGCGGGAGGGTGTGAGGGGGAAAGAGCGGAGCTGGCTGTGCCCGCCAGGTTGGGAAGCCGGCGGGCGGCAGGGAGGAGCGGGGCCGCCGGGAGCGGAGCGCGTGGGGCGACCGAGGGGAGGCGGGCGGGAGGCGGCGGGCGGGCGGGCAGGCCGGTGTGAGCTGTTTGGCCACCGGAGCCAATCGAAAGCGGGGCCTTGATCCTCTCCTCGGGCAGTGGCTGCGCGGAGCCAGTGCCGCGCTCCCCGCAGCCGTCGGGACCGGCACAGCCGCCTCGCTGTCTCCGCGCACCGCTGGCCCCACCGAGCGCCTATGGGCATCTGCAGCCGGCGAGGGCTTCGCACCACCGCCACCGGCAGCAGCGGCAGAGGGCGGCGACCGCCACCCCGCTTCATCGCCCCTTGGGATCTATAGCCGGCGGACGGAGCGCGCTGCGGACCCTTCCCCGCCTCCGTGCAGGTATGGGGCGGCCGGGGAGCGCCCAGCGCCCTGACCCGGCACGGCTGCCCTTGCGGCCGGCTCGCTCCCTTCCTCCTCTTCCTCCCCTGCCCTCTTACCGCCCCTCCGGGGTCAGAGGGCAGGGGAGGAAGAGGAGGAAGGGAGCGAGCCGGCCGCAAGG